>NW_027553741.1:0-162355 GCF_045843805.1 Urocitellus parryii
TTCCATAGGACACAAACCATAGCCATAGAACTTGGAACTACATTATTGTGGCAAGTTTCAAAGAGCTAGCACAGACCGTGTTTGATTTAGAGTTCCAACTACATGTATAAATATAGGAGAAAACAGAGTGAAACCTAAACATGAAAACGGTTACTGCAAAGGAACGGTTTAACCTAGAGGAAGGAAATTTGGTGAGCCAAGTGGGACTGGTGTACTGATCATTACCTGCAAGTATCATCATGATTGGGTCAAAAAATGTTTGCTGAGATTTCAGGAAACTCGTAGTTTTTTGGAAGCTTGGCAACCCCTTTCAATGAAAGTGATACTCGTCAGTCTCTGCTTGGGTCTACTTCGATAGGACACAAACCATAGCCATAGAACTTGGAACTACATTATTGTGCCAAGTTTCAAAGAGCTAGCACAAACCGTGTTTGATTTAGAGTTCCAACTACATGTATCCATATAGGAGAAAACAGAGTGAAACCTAAACATGAAAACGGTTACTGCAAAGGAACGGTTTAACCTAGAAGAACGAAATTTGGTGAGCCTAGTGGGATTGGTGTACTGACCCTTAAATGGAAGTATCATCAAGATTGGATGAAAAATGTTTGCTGAGATTTCAGGAAACTCGTAGTTTTTTGGAAGCTTGGCAACCCCTTTCAATGAAAGTGATTCTCGTCAGTCTCTGCTTGGGGCTACTTCCATAGGACACAAACCATAGCCATAGAACTTGGAACTACATTATTGTGGCAAGTTTCAAAGAGCTAGCACAGACCGTGTTTGATTTAGAGTTCCAACTACATGTATCCATATAGGAGAAAACAGAGTGAAACCTAAACATGAAAACGGTTACTTCAAAGGAACGGTTTAACCTAGAAGAACGAAATTTGGTGAGTCAAGTTGGACTAGTGTACTGATCATTACCTGCAAGTATCATCAAGATTGGGTGAAAAAATGTTTGCTGAGATTTCAGGAAACTCGTAGTTTTTTGGAACCTTGGCAACCCCTTTCAATTAAAGGGATTCTCGTCAATCTCTGCTTGGGGCTACTTCCATAGGACACAAACCATAGCCATAGAACTTGGAACTACATTATTGTGCCAAGTTTTAAAGAGCTAGCACAAACCATGTTTGATTTAGAGTTCCAAATACATGTATCCATATAGGAGAAAACAGAGTGAAACCTAAACATGAAAACGGTTACTGCAAAGGAACGGTTTAACCTAGAGGAACGAAATTTGGTGAACCAAGTGGGATTGGTGTACCGATCATTACCTGCCAGTATCATCAAGATTGGATGAAAAAATGTTTGCTGAGATTTCAGGAAACTCGTAGTTTTTTGGAAGCTAGCAACCCCTTTCAATGAAAGTGATTCTCGTCAGTCTCTACTTGGGGCTACTTCCATAGGACACAAACCATTGCCATAGAACTTGGAACTGTTTTATGGTGCCAATTTTTAAGGACCTAGCACAAACCGTGTTGGATTTAGAGTTCCAACTACATGTATCCATATAGGAGAAAACAGAGTGAAACCTAAACATGAAAACGGTTATTGCAAAGCAACGGTTTAACCTAGAAGAACGAAATTTGGTGAGCCAAGTTGGACTGGTGTACGGATCATTACCTGCCAGTATCATCAAGATTGGATGAAAAAATGTTTGCTGAGATTTCAGGAAACTCGTAGTTTTTTGGAAGCTTGGCAACTCCTTTCAATGAAAGTGATTCTCGTCAGTCTCTGCTTGGGGCTACTTCAATAGGATACAAACCATAGCGATAGAACTTTGAACTACATTATTGTGCCAAGTTTCAAAGAGCTAGCACAAACCGTGCTTGATTTAGAGTTCCAACTACATGTATCCATATAGGAGAAATCAGAGTGAATCCTAAACATGAAAACGGTTACTGCAAAGGAACGGTTTAACCTAGAAGAACGAAATTTGGTGAGCCAAGTGGGATTGGTGTACTGATCATTACATGCAAGTATCATCACGATTGGGTGAAAAAATGTTTGCTGAGATTTCAGGAAACTCGTAGTTTTTTGGACGCTTGGCAACCCCTTTCAATGAAAGTGATTCTCGTCAGTCTCTGCTTGGGGCTACTTCCATAGGACACAAACCATAGCCATAGAACTTGGAACTACATTTTTGTGCCAAGTTTCAAAGAGCTAGCACAAACCGTGTTTGATTTAGATTTCCAACTACATGTATCCATATAGGAGAAAACAGAATGAAACCTAAACATGAAAATGGTTACTGCAAAGGAACGGTTTAACCTAGAAGAATGAAATTTGGTGAGCCAAGTGGGATTGGTGTACTGATCATTAAATGCAAGTATCTTCAAGATTGGGTGATAAAATGATTGCTGAGATTTCCGGAAACTCGTAGTTTTTTGGATGCTTGGCATCCCCTTTCAATGAAAGTGATTCTCGTCAGTCTCTGCTTGGGGCTACTTCCATAGGACACAAACCATAGCCATAGAACTTGGAACTACATTATTGTGGCAAGTTTCAAAGAGCTAGCACAGACCGTGTTTGATTTAGAGTTCCAACTACATGTATAAATATAGGAGAAAACAGAGTGAAACCTAAACATGAAAACGGTTACTGCAAAGGAACGGTTTAACCTAGAGGAAGGAAATTTGGTGAGCCAAGTGGGACTGGTGTACTGATCATTACCTGCAAGTATCATCATGATTGGGTCAAAAAATGTTTGCTGAGATTTCAGGAAACTCGTAGTTTTTTGGAAGCTTGGCAACCCCTTTCAATGAAAGTGATACTCGTCAGTCTCTGCTTGGGTCTACTTCGATAGGACACAAACCATAGCCATAGAACTTGGAACTACATTATTGTGCCAAGTTTCAAAGAGCTAGCACAAACCGTGTTTGATTTAGAGTTCCAACTACATGTATCCATATAGGAGAAAACAGAGTGAAACCTAAACATGAAAACGGTTACTGCAAAGGAACGGTTTAACCTAGAAGAACGAAATTTGGTGAGCCTAGTGGGATTGGTGTACTGACCCTTAAATGGAAGTATCATCAAGATTGGATGAAAAATGTTTGCTGAGATTTCAGGAAACTCGTAGTTTTTTGGAAGCTTGGCAACCCCTTTCAATGAAAGTGATTCTCGTCAGTCTCTGCTTGGGGCTACTTCCATAGGACACAAACCATAGCCATAGAACTTGGAACTACATTATTGTGGCAAGTTTCAAAGAGCTAGCACAGACCGTGTTTGATTTAGAGTTCCAACTACATGTATCCATATAGGAGAAAACAGAGTGAAACCTAAACATGAAAACGGTTACTGCAAAGGAACGGTTTAACCTAGAGGAACGAAATTTGGTGAACCAAGTGGGATTGGTGTACTGATCATTACCTGCCAGTATCATCAAGATTGGATGAAAAAATGTTTGCTGAGATTTCAGGAAACTCGTAGTTTTTTGGAACCTTGGCAACCCCTTTCAATTAAAGGGATTCTCGTCAATCTCTGCTTGGGGCTACTTCCATAGGACACAAACCATAGCCATAGAACTTGGAACTACATTATTGTGCCAAGTTTCAAAGAGCTAGCACAAACCGTGTTTGATTTAGAGTTCCAACTACATGTATCCATATAGGATAAAACAGAGTGAAACCCAAACATGAAAAGGGTTACTACAAGGGAACGGATTAACCTAGAAGAACGAAATTTGGTGAACCAAGTGGGATTGGTGTACTTATCATTACCTGCAACTATCATCAAGATTGGGTGAAAAAATGTTTGCTGAGATTTCAGGAAACTCGTAGTTTTTTGGAAGCTTGGCAACCCCTTTCAATGAAAGTGATTCTCGTCAGTCTCTGCTTGGGGCTACTTCCATAGGACACAAACCATAGCCATAGTACTTGGAACGACATTATTGTGCCAAGTTTCAAAGAGCTAGCACAAACCGTGTTTGATTTAGAGTTCCAACTACATGTATCCATATAGGAGAAAACAGAGTGAAACCTAATCATAAAAACGGTTATTGCAAAGGAACAGTTTAACCTAGAAGAACGAAATTTGGTGAGCCAAGTGGGACTCATGTACTGATCATTAAATGAAAGTATCATAAAGTTTGGGTGAAAAAATGTTTGCTGAGAATTCAGGAAACTCGTAGTTTTTTGGAAGCTTGGCAACACTTTCAATGAAAGTGATTCTACTCAGTCTCTGCATGGGGCTACTTCCATAGGACACAAACCACAGCCATAGAACTGGGAAGTACATTATTGTGCCAAGTTTCAAAGAGCTAGCACAAACCGTGTTTGATTTAGAGTTCCAACTACATGTATCCATATAGGAGAAAACAGAGTGAAACCTAAACATGAAACCGGTTACTGCAAAGGAACGGATTAACTTAGAAGAACGAAATTTGGTGAACCAAGTGGGATTGGTGTACTGATCATTACCTGCAAGTATCATCAAGATTGGGTGAAAAAATGTTTGCTGAGATTTCAGGAAACTCGTAGTTTTTTGGAAGCTTGGCAACCCCTTTCAATGAAAGTGATTCTCGTCAGTCTCTGCTTGGGGCTACTTCCATAGGACACAAACCATAGCCATAGAACTTGGAACGTCATTATTGTGCCAAGTTTCAAAGAGTTAGCACAAACCGTGTTTGATTTAGAGTTCGAACTACATGTATCCATATAGGAGAAAACAGAGTGAAACCTAAACATAAAAACGGTTATTGCAAAGGACCAGTTTAACCTAGAAGAACGAAATTTGGTGAGCCAAGTGAGACTGGTGTACTGATCATTACCTGCAAGTATCATCAAGATTGGGTGAAAAAATGTTTGCTGATATTTCAGGAAACTCGTAGATTTTTGGAAGCTTGGCAACCCTTTCAATGAAAGTGATTCTCCTCAGTCTCTGCTTGGGGCTACATCCATAGGACACAAACCATAGCCCTAGAAATTGGAACTACATTATTGTGCCAAGTTTCAAAGAGCTAGCACAAACCGGGTTTGATTTAGAGTTCCAAATACATGTATCTATATAGGAGAAAACAGAGTGAAACCTAAACATGAAAACGGTTACTGCAAAGGAACGGTTTAACCTAGAAGAACGAAATTTGGTGAGCCAAGTGGGATTGGTGTACTGATCATTAAATGCAAGTATCATAAAGATTGGGTGAAAAAATGATTGCTGAGATTTCCGGAAACTCGTAGTTTTTTGGATGCTTGGCAACCCCTTTCAATGAAAGTGATTCTCGTCAGTCTCTGCTTGGGGTTACTTCCATAGGACACAAACCATAGCCATAGAACTTGGAACTACATTATTGTGCCAAGTTTTAAAGAGCTAGCACAAACCATGTTTGATTTAGAGTTCCAAATACATGTATCCATATAGGAGAAAACAGAGTGAAACCTAAACATGAAAACGGTTACTGCAAAGGAACGGTTTAACCTAGAGGAACGAAATTTGGTGAACCAAGTGGGATTGGTGTACTGATCATTACCTGCCAGTATCATCAAGATTGGATGAAAAAATGTTTGCTGAGATTTCAGGAAACTCGTAGTTTTTTGGAAGCTAGCAACCCCTTTCAATGAAAGTGATTCTCGTCAGTCTCTACTTGGGGCTACTTCCATAGGACACAAACCATTGCCATAGAACTTGGAACTGTTTTATGGTGCCAAGTTTCAAGGACCTAGCACAAACCGTGTTGGATTTAGAGTTCCAACTACATGTATCCATATAGGAGAAAACAGAGTGAAACCTAAACATGAAAACGGTTATTGCAAAGCAACGGTTTAACCTAGAAGAACGAAATTTGGTGAGCCAAGTTGGACTGGTGTACGGATCATTACCTGCAAGTATCATCACGATTCGGTGAAAAAATGTTTGCTGAGATTTCAGGAAACTCGTAGTTTTTTGGAAGCTTGGCAACTCCTTTCAATGAAAGTGATTCTCGTCAGTCTCTGCTTGGGGCTACTTCAATAGGACACAAACCATAGCGATAGAACTTTGAACTACATTATTGTGCCAAGTTTCAAAGAGCTAGCACAAACCGTGCTTGATTTAGAGTTCCAACTACATGTATCCATATAGGAGAAATCAGAGTGAATCCTAAACATGAAAACAGTTACTGCAAAGGAACGGTTTAACCTAGAAGAACGAAATTTGGTGAGCCAAGTGGGATTGGTGTACTGATCATTAAATGCAAGTATCATAAAGATTGGGTGAAAAAATGATTGCTGAGATTTCCGGAAACTCGTAGTTTTTTGGATGCTTGGCAACCCCTTTCAATGAAAGTGATTCTCGTCAGTCTCTGCTTGGGGTTACTTCCATAGGACACAAACCATAGCCATAGAACTTGGAACTACATTATTGTGCCAAGTTTTAAAGAGCTAGCACAAACCATGTTTGATTTAGAGTTCCAAATACATGTATCCATATAGGAGAAAACAGAGTGAAACCTAAACATGAAAACGGTTACTGCAAAGGAACGGTTTAACCTAGAGGAACGAAATTTGGTGAACCAAGTGGGATTGGTGTACTGATCATTACCTGCCAGTATCATCAAGATTGGATGAAAAAATGTTTGCTGAGATTTCAGGAAACTCGTAGTTTTTTGGAAGCTAGCAACCCCTTTCAATGAAAGTGATTCTCGTCAGTCTCTACTTGGGGCTACTTCCATAGGACACAAACTATTGCCATAGAACTTGGAACTGTTTTATGGTGCCAAGTTTCAAGGACCTAGCACAAACCGTGTTGGATTTAGAGTTCCATCTACATGTATCCATATAGGAGAAAACAGAGTGAAACCTAAACATGAAAACGGTTATTGCAAAGCAACGGTTTAACCTAGAAGAACGAAATTTGGTGAGCCAAGTTGGACTGGTGTACGGATCATTTCCTGCAAGTATCATCACGATTCGGTGAAAAAATGTTTGCTGAGATTTCAGGAAACTCGTAGTTTTTTGGAAGCTTGGCAACTCCTTTCAATGAAAGTGATTCTCGTCAGTCTCTGCTTGGGGCTACTTCAATAGGACACAAACCATAGCGATAGAACTTTGAACTACATTATTGTGCCAAGTTTCAAAGAGCTAGCACAAACCGTGCTTGATTTAGAGTTCCAACTACATGTATCCATATAGGAGAAATCAGAGTGAATCCTAAACATGAAAACGGTTACTGCAAAGGAACGGTTTAACCTAGAAGAACGAAATTTGGTGAGCCAAGTGGGATTGGTGTACTGATCATTACATGCAAGTATCATCACGATTGGGTGAAAAAATGTTTGCTGAGATTTCAGGAAACTCGTAGTTTTTTGGACGCTTGGCAACCCCTTTCAATGAAAGTGATTCTCGTCAGTCTCTGCTTGGGGCTACTTCCATAGGACACAAACCATAGCCATAGAACTTGGAACTACATTTTTGTGCCAAGTTTCAAAGAGCTAGCACAAACCGTGTTTGATTTAGATTTCCAACTACATGTATCCATATAGGAGAAAACAGAATGAAACCTAAACATGAAAATGGTTACTGCAAAGGAACGGTTTAACCTAGAAGAATGAAATTTGGTGAGCCAAGTGGGATTGGTGTACTGATCATTAAATGCAAGTATCTTAAAGATTGGGTGATAAAATGATTGCTGAGATTTCCGGAAACTCGTAGTTTTTTGGATGCTTGGCATCCCCTTTCAATGAAAGTGATTCTCGTCAGTCTCTGCTTGGGGCTACTTCCATAGGACACAAACCATAGCCATAGAACTTGGAACTACATTATTGTGGCAAGTTTCAAAGAGCTAGCACAGACCGTGTTTGATTTAGAGTTCCAACTACATGTATAAATATAGGAGAAAACAGAGTGAAACCTAAACATGAAAACGGTTACTGCAAAGGAACGGTTTAACCTAGAGGAAGGAAATTTGGTGAGCCAAGTGGGACTGGTGTACTGATCATTACCTGCAAGTATCATCATGATTGGGTCAAAAAATGTTTGCTGAGATTTCAGGAAACTCGTAGTTTTTTGGAAGCTTGGCAACCCCTTTCAATGAAAGTGATACTCGTCAGTCTCTGCTTGGGTCTACTTCGATAGGACACAAACCATAGCCATAGAACTTGGAACTACATTATTGTGCCAAGTTTCAAAGAGCTAGCACAAACCGTGTTTGATTTAGAGTTCCAACTACATGTATCCATATAGGAGAAAACAGAGTGAAACCTAAACATGAAAACGGTTACTGCAAAGGAACGGTTTAACCTAGAAGAACGAAATTTGGTGAGCCTAGTGGGATTGGTGTACTGACCCTTAAATGGAAGTATCATCAAGATTGGATGAAAAATGTTTGCTGAGATTTCAGGAAACTCGTAGTTTTTGGAAGCTTGGCAACCCCTTTCAATGAAAGTGATTCTCGTCAGTCTCTGCTTGGGGCTACTTCCATAGGACACAAACCATAGCCATAGAACTTGGAACTACATTATTGTGGCAAGTTTCAAAGAGCTAGCACAGACCGTGTTTGATTTAGAGTTCCAACTACATGTATCCATATAGGAGAAAACAGAGTGAAACCTAAACATGAAAACGGTTACTTCAAAGGAACGGTTTAACCTAGAAGAACGAAATTTGGTGAGTCAAGTTGGACTAGTGTACTGATCATTACCTGCAAGTATCATCAAGATTGGGTGAAAAAATGTTTGCTGAGATTTCAGGAAACTCGTAGTTTTTTGGAACCTTGGCAACCCCTTTCAATTAAAGGGATTCTCGTCAATCTCTGCTTGGGGCTACTTCCATAGGACACAAACCATAGCCATAGAACTTGGAACTACATTATTGTGCCAAGTTTTAAAGAGCTAGCACAAACCATGTTTGATTTAGAGTTCCAAATACATGTATCCATATAGGAGAAAACAGAGTGAAACCTAAACATGAAAACGGTTACTGCAAAGGAACGGTTTAACCTAGAGGAACGAAATTTGGTGAACCAAGTGGGATTGGTGTACCGATCATTACCTGCCAGTATCATCAAGATTGGATGAAAAAATGTTTGCTGAGATTTCAGGAAACTCGTAGTTTTTTGGAAGCTAGCAACCCCTTTCAATGAAAGTGATTCTCGTCAGTCTCTACTTGGGGCTACTTCCATAGGACACAAACCATTGCCATAGAACTTGGAACTGTTTTATGGTGCCAAGTTTCAAGGACCTAGCACAAACCGTGTTGGATTTAGAGTTCCAACTACATGTATCCATATAGGAGAAAACAGAGTGAAACCTAAACATGAAAACGGTTATTGCAAAGCAACGGTTTAACCTAGAAGAACGAAATTTGGTGAGCCAAGTTGGACTGGTGTACGGATCATTACCTGCCAGTATCATCAAGATTGGATGAAAAAATGTTTGCTGAGATTTCAGGAAACTCGTAGTTTTTTGGAAGCTTGGCAACTCCTTTCAATGAAAGTGATTCTCGTCAGTCTCTGCTTGGGGCTACTTCAATAGGACACAAACCATAGCGATAGAACTTTGAACTACATTATTGTGCCAAGTTTCAAAGAGCTAGCACAAACCGTGCTTGATTTAGAGTTCCAACTACATGTATCCATATAGGAGAAATCAGAGTGAATCCTAAACATGAAAACGGTTACTGCAAAGGAACGGTTTAACCTAGAAGAACGAAATTTGGTGAGCCAAGTGGGATTGGTGTACTGATCATTACATGCAAGTATCATCACGATTGGGTGAAAAAATGTTTGCTGAGATTTCAGGAAACTCGTAGTTTTTTGGACGCTTGGCAACCCCTTTCAATGAAAGTGATTCTCGTCAGTCTCTGCTTGGGGCTACTTCCATAGGACACAAACCATAGCCATAGAACTTGGAACTACATTTTTGTGCCAAGTTTCAAAGAGCTAGCACAAACCGTGTTTGATTTAGATTTCCAACTACATGTATCCATATAGGAGAAAACAGAATGAAACCTAAACATGAAAATGGTTACTGCAAAGGAACGGTTTAACCTAGAAGAATGAAATTTGGTGAGCCAAGTGGGATTGGTGTACTGATCATTAAATGCAAGTATCTTCAAGATTGGGTGATAAAATGATTGCTGAGATTTCCGGAAACTCGTAGTTTTTTGGATGCTTGGCATCCCCTTTCAATGAAAGTGATTCTCGTCAGTCTCTGCTTGGGGCTACTTCCATAGGACACAAACCATAGCCATAGAACTTGGAACTACATTATTGTGGCAAGTTTCAAAGAGCTAGCACAGACCGTGTTTGATTTAGAGTTCCAACTACATGTATAAATATAGGAGAAAACAGAGTGAAACCTAAACATGAAAACGGTTACTGCAAAGGAACGGTTTAACCTAGAGGAAGGAAATTTGGTGAGCCAAGTGGGACTGGTGTACTGATCATTACCTGCAAGTATCATCATGATTGGGTCAAAAAATGTTTGCTGAGATTTCAGGAAACTCGTAGTTTTTTGGAAGCTTGGCAACCCCTTTCAATGAAAGTGATACTCGTCAGTCTCTGCTTGGGTCTACTTCGATAGGACACAAACCATAGCCATAGAACTTGGAACTACATTATTGTGCCAAGTTTCAAAGAGCTAGCACAAACCGTGTTTGATTTAGAGTTCCAACTACATGTATCCATATAGGAGAAAACAGAGTGAAACCTAAACATGAAAACGGTTACTGCAAAGGAACGGTTTAACCTAGAAGAACGAAATTTGGTGAGCCTAGTGGGATTGGTGTACTGACCCTTAAATGGAAGTATCATCAAGATTGGATGAAAAATGTTTGCTGAGATTTCAGGAAACTCGTAGTTTTTTGGAAGCTTGGCAACCCCTTTCAATGAAAGTGATTCTCGTCAGTCTCTGCTTGGGGCTACTTCCATAGGACACAAACCATAGCCATAGAACTTGGAACTACATTATTGTGGCAAGTTTCAAAGAGCTAGCACAGACCGTGTTTGATTTAGAGTTCCAACTACATGTATCCATATAGGAGAAAACAGAGTGAAACCTAAACATGAAAACGGTTACTTCAAAGGAACGGTTTAACCTAGAAGAACGAAATTTGGTGAGTCAAGTTGGACTAGTGTCCTGATCATTACCTGCAAGTATCATCAAGATTGGGTGAAAAAATGTTTGCTGAGATTTCAGGAAACTCGTAGTTTTTTGGAACCTTGGCAACCCCTTTCAATTAAAGGGATTCTCGTCAATCTCTGCTTGGGGCTACTTCCATAGGACACAAACCATAGCCATAGAACTTGGAACTACATTATTGTGCCAAGTTTCAAAGAGCTAGCACAAACCGTGTTTGATTTAGAGTTCCAACTACATGTATCCATATAGGAGAAAACAGAGTGAAACCTAAACATGAAAAGGGTTACTACAAGGGAACGGATTAACCTAGAAGAACGAAATTTGGTGAACCAAGTGGGATTGGTGTACTTATCATTACCTGCAACTATCATCAAGATTGGGTGAAAAAATGTTTGCTGAGATTTCAGGAAACTCGTAGTTTTTTGGAAGCTTGGCAACCCCTTTCAATGAAAGTGATTCTCGTCAGTCTCTGCTTGGGGCTACTTCCATAGGACACAAACCATAGCCATAGTACTTGGAACGACATTATTGTGCCAAGTTTCAAAGAGCTAGCACAAACCGTGTTTGATTTAGAGTTCCAACTACATGTATCCATATAGGAGAAAACAGAGTGAAACCTAATCATAAAAACGGTTATTGCAAAGGAACAGTTTAACCTAAAAGAACGAAATTTGGTGAGCCAAGTGGGACTCATGCACTGATCATTAAATGAAAGTATCATAAAGTTTGGGTGAAAAAATGTTTGCTGAGAATTCAGGAAACTCGTAGTTTTTTGGAAGCTTGGCAACACTTTCAATGAAAGTGATTCTACTCAGTCTCTGCATGGGGCTACTTCCATAGGACACAAACCACAGCCATAGAACTGGGAAGTACATTATTGTGCCAAGTTTCAAAGAGCTAGCACAAACCGTGTTTGATTTAGAGTTCCAACTACATGTATCCATATAGGAGAAAACAGAGTGAAACCTAAACATGAAACCGGTTACTGCAAAGGAACGGATTAACCTAGAAGAACGAAATTTGGTGAACCAAGTGGGATTGGTGTACTGATCATTACCTGCAACTATCATCAAGATTGGGTGAAAAAATGTTTGCTGAGATTTCAGGAAACTCGTAGTTTTTTGGAAGCTTGGCAACCCCTTTCAATGAAAGTGATTCTCGTCAGTCTCTACTTGGGGCTACTTCCATAGGACACAAACCATAGCCATAGAACTTGGAACGTCATTATTGTGACAAGTTTCAAAGAGTTAGCACAAACCGTGTTTGATTTAGAGTTCGAACTACATGTATCCATATAGGAGAAAACAGAGTGAAACCTAAACATTAAAACGGTTATTGCAAAGGAACAGTTTAACCTAGAAGAACGAAATTTGGTGAGCCAAGTGAGACTGGTGTACTGATCATTACCTGCAAGTATCATCAAGATTGGGTGAAAAAATGTTTGCTGATATTTCAGGAAACTCGTAGATTTTTGGAAGCTTGGCAACCCTTTCAATGAAAGTGATTCTCCTCAGTCTCTGCTTGGGGCTACATCCATAGGACACAAACCACAGCCATAGAACTGGGAACTACATTATTGTGCCAAGTTTCAAAGAGCTGGCACAAACCGTGTTTGATTTAGAGTTCCATCTACATATATCCATATAGGAGAAAACAGAGTGAAACCTAAACATGAAACCGGTTACTGCAAAGGAACGGTTTAACCTAGAAGAACGAAATTTGGTTAGCCTAGTGGGTATGGTGTACTGATCATTAAATGGAAGTATCATCAAGATTGGGTGAAAAAATGTTTGCTGAGATTTCAGGAAACTCGTAGTTTTTTGGAAGCTTGGCAACTCCTTTCAATGAAAGTGATTCTCATCAGTCTCTGCTTGGGGCTACTTCCAGAGGACACAAACCATAGCCCTAGAAATTGGAACTACATTATTGTGCCAAGTTTCAAAGAGCTAGCACAAACCGTGTTTGATTTAGAGTTCCAAATACATGTATCTATATAGGAGAAAACAGAGTGAAACCTAAACATGAAAACGGTTACTGCAAAGGAACGGTTCAACCTAGAAGAACGAAATTTGGTGAGCCAAGTGGGACTGGTGTACTGATCATTACCTGCAAGAATCATCACGATTGGGTGAAAAAATGTTTGCTGAGATTTCAGGAAACTCGTAGTTTTTTGCATGCTTGGCAACTCCTTTCAATGAAAGTGATTCTCGTCAGTCTCTGCTTGGGGCTACTTCAATAGGACACAAACCATAGTGGTAGAACTTGGAACTACATTATTGTGCCAAGTTTCAAAGAGCTAGCACAAACCATGTTTGATTTCGAGTTCCAACTACATGTATCCATATAGGAGAAAACAGAGTGAAACCTAAACATGAAAACGGTTACTGCAAAGGAACGGTTTAACCTAGAGGAACGAAATTTGGTGAGCCAAGTGGGATTGGTGTACTGATCATTACCTGCCAGTATCATCAAGATTGGGTGAAAAAATGTTTGCTGAGATTTTAGGAAACTCGTAATTTTTTGGAAGCTTGGCAACCCCTTTCAATGAAAGTGATTCTCGTCAGTCTCTACTTGGGGCTACTTCCATAGGACACAAACCATTGCCATAGAACTTGGAACTGTATTATGGTGCCAAGTTTCAAGGACCTAGCACAAACCGTGTTGGATTTAGAGTTCCAACTACATGTATCCATATAGGAGAAAACAGAGTGAAACCTAAACATGAAAACGGTTACTGCAAAGGAACGGTTTAACCTAGAAGAACGACATTTGGTGAGCCAAGTTGGACTGGTGTACGGATCATTACCTGCAAGTATCATCACGATTCGGTGAAAAAATGTTTGCTGAGATTTCAGGAAACTCGTAGTTTTTAGGAAGCTTGGCAACACCTTTCAATGAAAGTGATTCTCGTCAGTCTCTGCTTGGGGCTACTTCCATAGGACACAAACCATAGCCATAGAACTTGAAACTACATTATTGTGCCAAGTTTCAAAGAGCTAGCACAAACCGTGTTTGATTTAGAGTTCCAAATACATGTATCTATATAGGAGTAAACAGAGTGAAACCTAAACATGAAAACGGTTACTGCAAAGGAACAGTTTAACCTAAAAGAACGAAATTTGGTGAGCCAAGTGGGACTGGTGTACTGATCATTAAATGGAAGTATCATCATGTTTGGGTGGAAAAAATGTTTGCTTAGATATCAGGAAACTCGTAGTTTTTTGGAAGCTTGCAACCCCTTTCAATGAAAGTGATTCTCGTCAATCTCTGCTTTGGGCTACTTCCAGAGGACACAAACCATAGCCATAGACCTTGGAACTAGATTATTGTGCCAAGTTTCAAAGAGCTAGCACAAACCGTGTTTGATTTAGAGTTCCAAATACATGTATCCATATAGGAGAAAACAGAGTGAAACCTAAACATGAAAACGGTTACTGCAAAGGAACGGTTTAACCTAGAAGAACGAAATTTGGTCAGCCAAGTGGGACTGGTGTACTGATCATTACCTGCAAGTATCATCAAGATGGGGTGAAAAAATGTTTGCTGAGATTTCAGGAAACTCGTAGTTTTTTGGAAGATTGGCAACCCCTTTCAATATAAGTGATTCTCGTCAGTCTCTGCTTGGGGCTACTTCCATAGGACACAAATCATAGCCATAGAACTAGGAACTACATTATTGTGCCAAGTTTCAAAGAGCTAGCACAAACCGTCTTTGATTGAGAGTTCCAACTACATGTATCCATATAGGAGAAAACAGAGTGAAACCTAAATATGAAAACGGTTACTGAAAAGGAACGGTTTAACCTAGAAGAACGAAATTTGGTGAGCCAAGTGGGATTGGTGTACTGATCATTACCTGCAAGTATCATCACGATTGGGTGAAAAAATGTTTGCTGAGAGTTCAGGAAACTCGTAGTTTTTTGGAAGCTTGGCAACCCCTTTCAATAAAAGTGATTCTCGTCAGTCTCTGCTTGAGGCTACTTCCATAGGACACAAACCATAACCATAGAACTTGGAACTACATTATTGTGCCAAGTTTCAAAGAGCTAGCACAAACCGTGTTTGATTTAGAGTTCCAACTACATGTATCCATATAGGAGAAAACAGAGTGAAACCTAAAAATGAAAACCGTTACTGCAAAGGAACGGTTCAACCTAGAAGAACGAAATTTGGTGAGCCAAGTGGGACTGGTGTACTGATCATTACCTGCAAGAATCATCACAATTGGGTGAAAAAATGTTTGCTGAGATTTCAGGAAACTCGTAGATTTTTGCATGCTTGGCAACTCCTTTCAATGAAAGTGATTCTCGTCAGTCTCCTGCTTGGGGCTACTTCAATAGGACACAAACCATAGTGGTAGAACTTGGAACTACATTATTTTGCCAAGTATCAAAGAGCTTGCACAAACCGTGTTTGATTTAGAGTTCCAACTACATGTATCCATATAGGAGAAAACAGAGTGAATCCTAAACATGAAAACGGTTACTGCAAAGGAACAGTTTAACCTAAAAGAACGAAATTTGGTGAGCCAAGTGGGACTGGTGTACTGATCATTAAATGGAAGTATCATCATGTTTGGGTGGAAAAATGTTTGCTTAGATATCAGGAAACTCGTAGTTTTGGAAGCTTGCAACCCCTTTCAATGAAAGTGATTCTCGTCAGTCTCTGCTTTGGGCTACTTCCAGAGGACACAAACCATAGCCATAGAACTTGGAACTACATTATTGTGCCAAGTTTCAAAGAGCTAGCACAAACCGTGTTTGATTTAGAGTTCCAACTACATGTATCCATATAGGAGAAAACAGAGTGAAACCTAAACATGATTAACGGTTACTGCGAAGGAACGGTTTAACCTAGAAGAACGAAGTTTTGTGAGCCAAGTGGGACTGTGTACTGATCATTACCTGCAAGTATCATCACGATTTGGTGAAAAAATGTTTGCTGAGATTTCAGGAAACTCGTAGTTTTTTGGAAGCTTGGCAACCCTTTCAATAAAAGTGATTCTCGTCAGTCTCTGCTTGAGGCTACTTCCATAGGACACAACCATAACCATAGAACTTGGAACTACATTATTGTGCCAAGTTTCAAAGAGCTAGCACAAACCGTGTTTGATTTAGAGTTCCAACTACATGTATCCATATAGGAGAAAACAGAGTGAAACCTAAACATGAAAACGGTTACTGCAAAGGAACGGTTTAACCTAGAAGAACGAAATTTGGTCAGCCAAGTGGGACTGGTGTACTGATCATTACCTGCAAGTATCATCAAGATTGGGTGAAAAAATGTTTGCTTAGATTTCAGGAAACTCGTAGTTTTTTGGTAGCATGGCAACCCCTTTCAATGAAAGTGATTCTCGTCAGTCTCTGCTTGGGGCTACTTCAATAGGACACAAAACCATCGCGATAGAACTTGGAACTACATTATTGTGCCAAGTTTCAAAGAGCTAGCACAAACGTGTTTGATTTAGAGTTCCAAATACATGTATCCATATAGGAGAAAACAGAGTGATACCTAAACATGAAAAGGGTTACTGCAAAGGAACGGTTTAACCTAGAAGAACGAAATTTCGTGAGCCAAGTGGGACTGGTGTACTGATCATTAAATGGAAGTATCATCAAGATTGGGTTGAAAAATGATTGCTGAGATTTCAGGAAACTCGTAGTTTTTTGGAAGCTTGGCAACCCCTTTCAATGAAAGTGATTCTCATCAGTCTCTGCTTGGGGCTACTTCCCTAGGACACAAACATCGTGATAGAATTTTAACTACATTATTGTGCCATGTTTCAACGAGCTAGCACAAACCGTGTTTTATTTAGAGTTCCAACTACATGTATCCATATAGGAGAAAACAGAGTGAAACCTAAACATGAAAACGGTTACTGCAAAGGAACGGTTTAACCTAGAAGAACGAAGTTTGGTGAGCCAAGTGGGACCAGTGTACTGATCACTACCTGCAAGTATCATCAAGATTGGGTGAAAAATGTTTGCTTAGATTTCAGGAAACTCGTAGTTTTTTGGAAGATTGGCAACCCCTTTCAATGAAAGTGATTCTCGTCAGTCTCTGCTTGGGGCTACTTCCATAGGACACAAATCATAGCCATAGAACTTGGAACTACATTATTGTGCCAAGTTTCAAAGAGCTAG
Source organism: Urocitellus parryii (assembly GCF_045843805.1). Classification (NCBI taxonomy): domain Eukaryota; kingdom Metazoa; phylum Chordata; class Mammalia; order Rodentia; family Sciuridae; genus Urocitellus; species Urocitellus parryii. Next base: position 17,200 of record NW_027553741.1, read on the forward strand.
CACAAACCGTCTTTGATTTAGAGTTCCAACTACATGTATCCATATAGGAGAAAACAGAGTGAAACCTAAATATGAAAACGGTTACTGAAAAGGAACGGTTTAACCTAGAAGAACGAAATTTGGTGAGCCAAGTGGGATTGGTGTACTGATCATTACCTGCAAGTATCATCACGATTGGGTGAAAAAATGTTTGCTGAGATTTCAGGAAACTCGTAGTTTTTTGGAAGCTTGGCAACCCCTTTCAATAAAAGTGATTCTCGTCAGTCTCTGCTTGAGGCTACTTCCATAGGACACAAACCATAACCATAGAACTTGGAACTACATTATTGTGCCAAGTTTCAAAGAGCTAGCACAAACCGTGTTTGATTTAGAGTTCCAACTACATGTATCCATATAGGAGAAAACAGAGTGAAACCTAAACATGAAAACGGTTACTGCAAAGGAACGGTTTTAACCTAGAAGAACGAAATTTGGTCAGCCAAGTGGGACTGGTGTACTGATCATGACCTGCAAGTATCATCAAGATTGGGTGAAAAAATGTTTGCTGAGATTTCAGGAAACTCTTAGTTTTTTGGAAGCTTGGCAACCCCTTTCAATGAAAGTGATTCTCGTCAGTCTCTGCTTGGGGCTACTTCAATAGGACACAAACCACCACGAGAGAACTTGTAACTACATTATTGGGCCAAGTTCAAAGAGCTTGCACAAACCGTCTTTGATTTAGAGTTCCAACTACATGTATCCATATAGGAGAAAACAGAGTGAAACCTAAATATGAAAACGGTTACTGAAAAGGAACGGTTTAACCTAGAAGAACGAAATTTGGTTAGCCAAGTGGGATTGGTGTACTGATCATTACCTGCAAGTATCATCACGATTGGGTGAAAAAATGTTTGCTGAGATTTCAGGAAACTCGTAGTTTTTTGGAAGCTTGGCAACCCCTTTCAATAAAAGTGATTCTCGTCAGTCTCTGCTTGAGGCTACTTCCATAGGACACAAACCATAACCATAGAACTTGGAACTACATTATTGTGCCAAGTTTCAAAGAGCTAGCACAAACCGTGTTTGATTTAGAGTTCCAACTACATGTATCCATATAGGAGAAAACAGAGTGAAACCTAAACATGAAAACGGTTACTGCAAAGGAACGGTTTAACCTAGAAGAACGAAATTTGGTCAGCCAAGTGGGACTGGTGTACTGATCATGACCTGCAAGTATCATCAAGATTGGGTGAAAAAATGTTTGCTGAGATTTCAGGAAACTCTTAGTTTTTTGGAAGCTTGGCAACCCTTTCAATGAAAGTGATTCTCGTCAGTCTCTGCTTGGGGCTACTTCAATAGGACACAAACCACCACGAGAGAACTTGTAACTACATTATTGTGCCAAGTTTCAAAGAGCTAGCACAAACCGTCTTTGATTTAGAGTTCCAACTACATGTATCCATATAGGAGAAAACAGAGTGAAACCTAAATATGAAAACGGTTACTGAAAAGGAACGGTTTAACCTAGAAGAACGAAATTTGGTGAGCCAAGTGGGATTGGTGTACTGATCATTACCTGCAAGTATCATCACGATTGGGTGAAAAAATGTTTGCTGAGATTTCAGGAAACTCGTAGTTTTTTGGAAGCTTGGCAACCCCTTTCAATAAAAGTGATTCTCGTCAGTCTCTGCTTGAGGCTACTTCCATAGGACACAAACCATAACCATAGAACTTGGAACTACATTATTGTGCCAAGTTTCAAAGAGCTAGCACAAACCGTGTTTGATTTAGAGTTCCAACTACATGTATCCATATAGGAGAAACAGAGTGAAACCTAAACATGAAAACGGTTACTGCAAAGGAACGGTTTAACCTAGAAGAACGAAATTTGGTCAGCCAAGTGGGACTGGTGTACTGATCATGACCTGCAAGTATCATCAAGATTGGGTGAAAAATGTTTGCTGAGATTTCAGGAAACTCTTAGTTTTTTGGAAGCTTGGCAACCCCTTTCAATGAAAGTGATTCTCGTCAGTCTCTGCTTGGGGCTACTTCAATAGGACACAAACCACCACGAGAGAACTTGTAACTACATTATTGTGCCAAGTTTCAAAGAGCTAGCACAAACCGTCTTTGATTTAGAGTTCCAACTACATGTATTCCATATAGGAGAAAACAGAGTGAAACCTAAATATGAAAACGGTTACTGAAAAGGAACGGTTTAACCTAGAAGAACGAAATTTGGTGAGCCAAGTGGGATTGGTGTACTGATCATTACCTGCAAGTATCATCACGATTGGGTGAAAAAATGTTTGCTGAGATTTCAGGAAACTCGTAGTTTTTTGGAAGCTTGGCAACCCCTTTCAATAAAAGTGATTCTCGTCAGTCTCTGCTTGAGGCTACTTCCATAGGACACAAACCATAACCATAGAACTTGGAACTACATTATTGTGCCAAGTTTCAAAGAGCTAGCACAAACCGTGTTTGATTTAGAGTTCCAACTACATGTATCCATATAGGAGAAAACAGAGTGAAACCTAAACATGAAAACGGTTACTGCAAAGGAACGGTTTAACCTAGAAGAACGAAATTTGGTCAGCCAAGTGGGACTGGTGTACTGATCATGACCTGCAAGTATCATCAAGATTGGGTGAAAAATGTTTGCTGAGATTTCAGGAAACTCTTAGTTTTTTGGAAGCTTGGCAACCCCTTTCAATGAAAGTGATTCTCGTCAGTCTCTGCTTGGGGCTACTTCAATAGGACACAAACCACCACGAGAGAACTTGTAACTACATTATTGTGCCAAGTTTCAAAGAGCTAGCACAAACCGTGTTTGATTTACAGTTCCAACTACATGTATCCATATAGGGAAAACAGAGTGAAAACCTAAACATGAAAACGGTTACTGCAAAGGAACGGTTTAACCTAGAAGAAAGAAACGTGGTCAGCCAAGTGGGACTGGTGTACTGATCATTTCCTGCAAGTATCATCAAGATTGGGTCAAAAAATATTTGCTGAGATATCAGGAAACTCGTAGTTTTTTGGAAGCTTGGCAACCCTTTCAATGAAAGTGATTCTCCTCAGTCTCTGCTTGGGGCTACTTCCCATAGGACACAAACCATAGCCATAGAACTTGGAACTACATTATTGTGCCAATTTTCAAAGAGCTAGCACAAACCGTGTTTGATTTAGAGTTCCAAATAACATGTATCCATATAGGAGAAAACAGAGTGAAACCTAAACATGAAAACGGTTACTGCAAAGGAACTGGTTTAACCTAGAAGAACGAAACTTGGTCAGCCAAGTGGGACTGGAGTACTGATCATTACCTGCAAGTATCATCAAGATTGGGTGAAAAAATGTTTGCTGAGATTTCAGGAAACTCGTAGTTTTTTGGAAGCTTGGCAACCTCTTTCAATTAAAGTGATTCTCGTCAGTCTCTGCTTGGGGCTACTTCCATAGGACACAAACCATAAGCATAGAACTTGGAACTACATTATTGGGCCAAGTGTCGAAGACCTAGCACAAACCGTGTTTGATTTAAGTTCCAACTACATGTATCCATATAGGAGAAAACAGAGTGAAACCTAAACATGAAAACGGTTACTGCAAAGGAACGGTTTAACCTAGAAGAACGATATTTGGTGAGCCAAGTGGGATTGGTGTACTGATCATTAAAATGGATGTATCATCAAGAATGGGTGAAAAAATGTTTGCTGAGATTTCAGGAAACTCTTAGTTTTTTTGGAAGCTTGGCAACACCTTTCAAAGAAAGTGATTCTCGTCAGTCTCTGCTTGGGGCTACTTCAATAGGACACAAACCACCACGATAGAACTTGTAACTATATTATTGTGCCAAGTTTCAAAGAGCTACCACAAACCGTGTTTGATGTAGAGTTCCAAATACATGTATCCATATAGGAGAAAACAGAGTGAAACCTGAACATGAAAACGGTTACTGCAAAGGATCGGTTTAACCTAGAAGAACGAAATTTGGTCAGCCAAGTGGGACTGGTGTACTGATCATTGCCTGCAAGTATCATCAAGATTGGGTGAAAAAATGTTTGCTGAGATTTCAGGAAACTCGTAGTTTTTTGCATGCTTGGCAACCCTTTCAATGAAAGTGATTCTCGTCAGTCTCTGCTTGGGGCTACTTCCATAGGACACAAACCATAGCCATAGAACTTGGAACTATAATTATTGTGCCAAGTTTCAAAGAGCTAGCACAAACCGTGTTTGATTTAGAGTTCCAATTACATGTATCCATATAGGAGAAAACAGAGTGAAACCTAAACATGAAAACGGTTACTGCAAAGGAATGGTTAAACCTAGAAGAACGAAATTTGGTGAGCCTAGTGGGATTGGTGTACTGATCATTAAATGGAAGTATCATCAAGATTGGGTGAAAAAAATGTTTGCTGAGATTTCAGGAAACTCGTACTTTTTTGGAAGCTTTTCAACCCCTTTCAATGAAAGTGATTCTCGTCAGTCTCTGCTTGGGGCTACTTTCATAGGACACAAACATAGCCATAGAACTTGGAACAACATTATTGTGCCAATTTTCAAAGAGCTAGCACAAACCGTGTTTGATTTACAGATCCAAATACATATATTCCATATAGGAGAAAACAGAGTGAAACCTAAACATGAAAACGGTTACTGCAAAGGAACGGTTTAACCCTAGAAGAAAGAAATTTGGTGAGCCTAGTGGGATTTTTGTACTGATCATTAATGGGAGTATCATCAAGATTGGGTGAAAAAATGTTTGCTGAGATTTCAGGAAACTCGTAGTTTTTTGGAAGCTTGGCAACCCTTTCAATGAAAGTGATTCTCGTCAGTCTCTGCTTGGGGCTACTTCAATAGGACACAAACCATAGCGATAGAACTTGGAAATACATTATTGTGCCAAGTTTCAATTAGATTTCCAACTACATGTATCCATATAGGAGAAAACAGAGTGAAACCTAAACATGAAAACGGTTACTGCAAAGGAACGGTTTAACCTAGAAGAACGAAATTTGGTGAGCCAAGTGGGATTGGTGTACTGATCATTAAATGGATGTATCATCAAGACTGGGTGAAAAAAAGTTTGCTGAGATCTCAGGAAACTCGTAGTTTTTTGGCAGCTTGGCAACCCCTTTCAATGAAAGTGATTCTCGTCAGTCTCTGCTTGGGGCTACTTCCTAGGACACAAACCATGGCCATAGAACTTGGAACTACATTATTGTGCCAAGTTTCAAAGAGCTAGTCCAAACCGTGTTTGATTTACAGTTCCAACTACATGTATCCATATAGGAGAAAACAGAGTGAAACCTAAACATGAAAACGGTTACTGCAATGGAACGGTTTAACCTAGAAGAACGAAATTTGTTCAGCCAAGTGGGACTGGTGTACTGATCATTACCTGCAAGTATCATCAAGATTGGGTAAAAAAATGTTTGCTGTGATTTCAGGAAACTCGTAGTTTTTTGGAAGCTTGGCAACCCCTTTCAATGAAAGTGATTCTCGTCAGTCTCTGCTTGGGGCTACTTCCATAGGACACAACCATAGCCATAGAACTTTAACTACATTATGTGCCAAGTTTCAAAGTGCTAGCAAAACCGTGTTTGATTTAGAGTTCCAACTACATGTATCCATATAGGAGAAAACAGAATGAAACCTAAACATGAAAACTGTTACTGCAAAGGAACGGTATAACCTAGAAGAATGAAATTTGGTGAGCCAAGTGGGACTGGTGTACTGATCATTACCTGCAAGTATCATCAAGATTGGGTAAAAAATGTTTGCTGAGATTTCAGGAAACTCGTAGTTTTTTGGAAGCTTGGCAACCCTTTCAATGATAGTGATTCTCGTCAGTCTCTGCTTGGGGCTACTTCATAGGACACAAACCATAGCCATAGAACTTGGAACTACATTATTGTGCCAAGTTTCAAAGAGGTAGCACAAACCGTGTTTGATTTAGAGTTCCAACTACATGTATCCATATAGGAGAAAACAGAGTGAAACCTAAACATGAAAACGGTTACTGCAAAGGAACGGTTTAACCTAGAAGAACGAAATTTGGTGAGCCAAGTGGGATTGGTGTACTGATCATTAAATGGATGTATCATCAAGAATGGGTGAAAAAATGTTTGCTGAGATTTCAGGAAACTCTTAGTTTTTTGGAAGCTTGGCAACACCTTTCAAAGAAAGTGATTCTCGTCAGTCTCTGCTTGGGGCTACTTCAATAGGACACAAACCACCATGATAGAACTTGTAACTACATTATTGTGCCAAGTTTCAAAGAGCTAGCACAAACCGTGTTTGATTTAGAGTTCCAAGTACATGTATCCATATAGGAGGTAAACAGAGTGAAACCTAAACATGAAAACCGGTTAATGCAAAGGAACGGTTTAACAGAAGAACGAAACTTGGTCAGCCAAGTGGGACTGGTATACTGATCATTTCCTGCAAGTATCATCAAGATTGGGTGAAAAAATGTTTGCTGAGAAATCAGGAAAATCGTAGTTTTTTGGAAGCTTGGCAACCCCTTTCAGTGAAAGTGATTCTCGTCAGTCTCTGCTTGGGGCTATTTCCATAGGACACAAAACATAACCATAGAACTTGGAACTACATTATAGTGCCAAGTTTCAAAGCGCTAGCACAAACCGTGTTTGATTTAGAGTTCCAAATACATGTATCCATATAGGAGAAAACAGTGAAACCTAAACATGAAAACGGTTACTGCAAAGGAACGGTTTAACCTAGAAGAACGAAATTTGGTGAGCCAAGTGGAATTGGTGTACTGATCATTACCTGCAAGTATCATCAAGATTGGGTGAAAAAATGTTTGCTGAGATTTCATGAAACTCGTAGTTTTTTGGAAGCTTGGCAACCCCTTTCAATGAAAGTGATTCTCCTCAGTCTCTGCTTGGGGCTACTTCCATAGGACACAAACCATAGCCATTGAACTTGGAACTACATTATTGTGCCAATTTTCAAAGAGCTAGCACAAACCGTGTTTGATTTAGAGTTCCAAATACATGTATCCATATAGGAAAAAACAGAGTGAAACCTAAACATGAAAACGGTTACTGCAAAGGAACGGTTTAACCTAGAAGAAAAGAAATTTGGTGAGCCTAGTGGATTTTCGTACTGATCATTAAATGGGAGTATCATCAAGATTGGGTGAATAAATGATTGCTGAGATTTCAGGAAACTCGTAGTTTTTTGGCAGCTTGGCAACCCCTTTAAATGAAAGTGATTCTCGTCAGTCTCTGCTTGGGGCTACTTCCTAGGACACAAACCATAGCCATAGAACGTGGAACTACATTATTGTGACAAGTTTCAAAGAGCTAGCACAAACCGTGTTTGATTTAGAGTTCCAAATACATGTATCCATATAGGAGAAAACAGAGTGAAACCTAAACATGAAAACGGTTACTGCAAAGGAACGGTTTAACCTAGAAGAACGAAACTTGGTCAGCCAAGTGGGACTGGAGTACTGATCATTACCTGCAAGTATCATCAAGATTGGGTGAAAAAATGTTTGCTGAGATTTCAGGAAACTCGTAGTTTTTTGGAAGCTTGGCAACCTCTTTCAATTAAAGTGATTCTCGTCAGTCTCTGCTTGGGGCTACTTCCATAGGACACAAACCATAAGCATAGAACTTGGAACTACATTATTGGGCCAAGTGTCGAAGACCTAGCACAAACCGTGTTTGATTTAAAGTTCCAACTACATGTATCCATATAGGAGAAAACAGAGTGAAACCTAAACATGAAAACGGTTACTGCAAAGGAACGGTTTAACCCTAGAAGAACGATATTTGGTGAGCCAAGTGGGATTGGTGTACTGATCATTAAATGGATGTATCATCAAGAATGGGTGAAAAAATGTTTGCTGAGATTTCAGGAAACTCTTAGTTTTTTGGAAGCTTGGCAACACCTTTCAAAGAAAGTGATTCTCGTCAGTCTCTGCTTGGGGCTACTTCAATAGGACACAAACCACCACGATAGAACTTGTAACTATATTATTGTGCCAAGTTTCAAAGAGCTACCACAAACCGTGTTTGATGTAGAGTTCCAAATACATGTATCCATATAGGAGAAAACAGAGTGAAACCTGAACATGAAAACGGTTACTGCAAAGGATCGGTTTAACCTAGAAGAACGAAATTTGGTCAGCCAAGTGGGACTGGTGTACTGATCATTGCCTGCAAGTATCATCAAGATTGGGTGAAAAAATGTTTGCTGAGATTTCAGGAAACTCGTAGTTTTTTGCATGCTTGCAAACCCTTTCAATGAAAGTGATTCTCGTCAGTCTCTGCTTGGGGCTACTTCCATAGGACACAAACCATAGCATAGAACTTGGAACTATATTATTGTGCCAAGTTTCAAAGAGCTAGCACAAACCGTGTTTGATTTAGAGTTCCAATTACATGTATCCATATAGGAGAAAACAGAGTGAAACCTAAACATGAAAACGGTTACTGCAAAGGAATGGTTAAACCTAGAAGAACGAAATTTGGTGAGCCTAGTGGGATTGGTGTACTGATCATTAAATGGAAGTATCATCAAGATTGGGTGAAAAAAATGTTTGCTGAGATTTCAGGAAACTCGTACTGTTTTGGAAGCTTTTCAACCCCTTTCAATGAAAGTGATTCTCGTCAGTCTCTGCTTGGGGCTACTTTCATAGGACACAAACAATAGCCATAGAACTTGGAACAACATTATTGTGCCAAGTTTCAACGAGCTAGCACAAACCGTGTTTCATTTAGAGTTCCAACTACATGTATCCATATAGGATAAAACATAGTGAAACCTAAACATGAAAACGGTTACTGCAAAGGAACGGTTTAACCTAGAAGAACGAAATTTGGTGAGCCTAGTGGGATTGGTGTACTGATCATTAAATGGAAGTATCATCAAGATTGGGTGAAAAAATGTTTGATGAGATTTCCGGAAACTCGTAGTTTTTTGGAAGCTTGGCAACCCCTTTCAATGAAAGTGATTCTCGTCTGTCTCTGCTTGGGGCTACTTCCATAGGACACAAACCATAGCCATAGAACTTGGAACTACATTATTGTGCCAATTTTCAAAGAGCTAGCACAAACCGTGTTTGATTTACAGATCCAAATACATGTATCCATATAGGAGAAAACAGAGTGAAACCTAAACATGAAAACGGTTACTGCAAAGGAACGGTTTAACCTAGAAGAAAGAAATTTGGTGAGCCTAGTGGGATTTTTGTACTGATCATTAAATGGGAGTATCATCAAGATTGGGTGAAAAAATGTTTGCTGAGATTTCAGGAAACTCGTAGTTTTTTGGAAGCTTGGCAACCCTTTCAATGAAAGTGATTCTCGTCAGTCTCTGCTTGGGGCTACTTCAATAGGACACAAACCATAGCGATAGAACTTGGAAATACATTATTGTGCCAAGTTTCAATTAGATTTCCAACTACATGTATCCATATAGGAGAAAACAGAGTGAAACCTAAACATGAAAACGGTTACTGCAAAGGAACGGTTTAACCTAGAAGAACGAAATTTGGTGAGCCAAGTGGGATTGGTGTACTGATCATTAAATGGATGTATCATCAAGACTGGGTGAAAAAAAGTTTGCTGAGATCTCAGGAAACTCGTAGTTTTTTGGCAGCTTGGCAACCCCTTTCAATGAAAGTGATTCTCGTCAGTCTCTGCTTGGGGCTACTTCCTAGGACACAAACCATGGCCATAGAACTTGGAACTACATTATTGTGCCAAGTTTCAAAGAGCTAGTCCAAACCGTGTTTGATTTACAGTTCCAACTACATGTATCCATATAGGAGAAAACAGAGTGAAACCTAAACATGAAAACGGTTACTGCAATGGAACGGTTTAACCTAGAAGAACGAAATTTGTTCAGCCAAGTGGGACTGGTGTACTGATCATTACCTGCAAGTATCATCAAGATTGGGTAAAAAAATGTTTGCTGTGATTTCAGGAAACTCGTAGTTTTTTGGAAGCTTGGCAACCCCTTTCAATGAAAGTGATTCTCGTCAGTCTCTGCTTGGGGCTACTTCCATAGGACACAAACCATAGCCATAGAACTTTAACTACATTATTGTGCCAAGTTTCAAAGTGCTAGCAAAAACCGTGTTTGATTTAGAGTTCCAACTACATGTATCCATATAGGAGAAAACAGAATGAAACCTAAACATGAAAACTGTTACTGCAAAGGAACGGTATAACCTAGAAGAAAGAAATTTGGTGAGCCAAGTGGGATTGGTGTACTGATCATTACCTGCAAGTATCATCAAGATTGGGTAAAAAATGTTTGCTGAGATTTCAGGAAACTCGTAGTTTTTTGGAAGCTTGGCAACCCTTTCAATGATAGTGATTCTCGTCAGTCTCTGCTTGGGGCTACTTCCATAGGACACAAACCATAGCCATAGAACTTGGAACTACATTATTGTGCCAAGTTTCAAAGAGGTAGCACAAACCGTGTTTGATTTAGAGTTCCAACTACATGTATCCATATAGGAGAAAACAGAGTGAAACCTAAACATGAAAACGGTTACTGCAAAGGAACGGTTTAACCTAGAAGAACGAAATTTGGTGAGCCAAGTGGGATTGGTGTACTGATCATTAAATGGATGTATCATCAAGAATGGGTGAAAAAATGTTTGCTGAGATTTCAGGAAACTCTTAGTTTTTTGGAAGCTTGGCAACACCTTTCAAAGAAAGTGATTCTCGTCAGTCTCTGCTTGGGGCTACTTCAATAGGACACAAACCACCATGATAGAACTTGTAACTACATTATTGTGCCAAGTTTCAAAGAGCTAGCACAAACCGTGTTTGATTTAGAGTTCCAAGTACATGTATCCATATAGGAGTAAACAGAGTGAAACCTAAACATGAAAACGGTTAATGCAAAGGAACGGTTTAACCTAGAAGAACGAAACTTGGTCAGCCAAGTGGGACTGGTATACTGATCATTTCCTGCAAGTATCATCAAGATTGGGTGAAAAAATGTTTGCTGAGAAATCAGGAAAATCGTAGTTTTTTGGAAGCTTGGCAACCCCTTTCAATGAAAGTGATTCTCGTCAGTCTCTGCTTGGGGCTACTTCCATAGGACACAAAACATAACCATAGAACTTGGAACTACATTATAGTGCCAAGTTTCAAAGCGCTAGCACAAACCGTGTTTGATTTAGAGTTCCAACTACATGTATCCATATAGGAGAAAACAGTGAAACCTAAACATGAAAACGGTTACTGCAAAGGAACGGTTTAACCTAGAAGAACGAAATTTGGTGAGCCAAGTGGAATTGGTGTACTGATCATTACCTGCAAGTATCATCAAGATTGGGTGAAAAAATGTTTGCTGAGATTTCATGAAACTCGTAGTTTTTTGGAAGTTTGGCAACCCCTTTCAATGAAAGTGATTCTCCTCAGTCTCTGCTTGGGGCTACTTCCATAGGACACAAACCATAGCCATTGAACTTGGAACTACATTATTGTGCCAATTTTCAAAGAGCTAGCACAAACCGTGTTTGATTTAGAGTTCCAAATACATGTATCCATATAGGAAAAAACACAGTGAAACCTAAACATGAAAACGGTTACTGCAAAGGAACGGTTTAACCTAGAAGAAAGAAATTTGGTGAGCCTAGTGGGATTTTCGTACTGATCATTAAATGGGAGTATCATCAAGATTGGGTGAATAAATGATTGCTGAGATTTCAGGAAACTCGTAGTTTTTTGGCAGCTTGGCAACCCCTTTAAATGAAAGTGATTCTCGTCAGTCTCTGCTTGGGGCTACTTCCTAGGACACAAACCATAGCCATAGAACGTGGAACTACATTATTGTGACAAGTTTCAAAGACCTAGCTCAAACCGTGTTTGATTTACAGTTCCAACTACATGTATCCATATAGGAGAAAACAGAGTGAAACCTAAACATGAAAACGGTTACTGCAAAGGAACGGTTTAACCTAGAAGAACGAAATTTGGTGAGCCTAGTGCGATTTTTGTACTGATCATTAAATGGAAGTATCATCAACATTGGGTGAAAAAATTTTGCTGAGATTTCAGGAAACTCGTAGTTTTTTGGAAGCTTGGCAACCCTTTAAATGAAAGTGATTCTCGTCAGTCTGTGCTTGGGGCTACTGCCATAGGACACAAACCATTTCCATAGAACTTGGAACTACATTATTGTGCCAAGTTTCAAAGAGCTAGCACAAACCGTGTTTGATTTAGAGTTCCAACTACATGTATCCATGTAGGAGAAAACAGAGTGAAACCTAAACATGAAAACGGTTACTGCAAGGAAACGGTTTAACCTAGAAGTACGAAACTTGGTCAGCCATGTGGGACTGGTGTACTGATCATTTCCTGCAAGTATCATCAAGATTGGGTGAAAAAATATTTGCTGAGAAATCAGGAAACTCGTAGTTTTTTGGAAGCTTGGCAACCCCTTTCAGTGAAAGTGATTCTCGTCAGTCTCTGCTTGGGGCTACTTCCATAGGACACAAAACATAACCATAGAACTTGGAACTACATTATAGTGCCAAGTTTCAAAGAGCTAGCACAAACCGTGTTTGATTTAGAGTTCCAACTACATGTATCCATATAGGAGAAAACAGAGTGAAACCAAAATATGAAAACGGTTACTGCAAAGGAATGGTTTAACCTAGAAGAACGAAATTTGGTGAGCCAATTGGGATTGGTGTACTGATCATTAAATGGATGTATCATCAAGATTGTGTGAAAAAATTTTTGCTGAGATTTCAGGAAACTCGTAGTTTTTTGGAAGCTGGGCAACCCCTTTCAATAAAAGTGATTCTCGTCAGTCTCTGCTTGAGGCTACTTAAATAGGACACAAACCATAACCATAGAACTTGGAACTACATTATTGTGCCAATTTTCAAAGAGCTAGCACAAACCGTGTTTGATTTAGAGTTCCAACTACATGTATCCATATAGGAGAAAACAGAGTGAAACCTAAACATGAAAACGGTTACTGCAAAGGAACGGTTTAACCTAGAAGAACGAAATTTGGTCAGCCAAGTGGGATTGGTGTACTGATCATTACCTGCAAGTATCATCAAGATTGGGTGAAAAAATGTTTGCTGAGATTTCAGGAAACTCGTAGTTTTTTGCATGCTTGGCAAACCCTTTCAATGAAAGTGATTCTCGTCAGTCTCTGCTTGGGGCTACTTCCATAGGACACAAACCATAGCCATAGAACTTGGAACTATATTATTGTGCCAAGTTTCAAAGAGCTAGCACAAACCGTGTTTGATTTAGAGTTCCAACTACATGTATCCATATAGGAGAAAACAGAGTGAAACCTAAACATGAAAACGGTTACTGCAAAGGAATGGTTAAACCTAGAAGAACGAAATTTGGTGAGCCTAGTGGGATTGGTGTACTGATCATTAAATGGAAGTATCATCAAGATTGGGTGAAAAAAATGTTTGCTGAGATTTCAGGAAACTCGTACTTTTTTGGAAGCTTTTCAACCCGTTTCAATGAAAGTGATTCTCGTCAGTCTCTGCTTGGGGCTACTTCCATAGGACACAAACAATAGCCATAGAACTTGGAACAACATTATTATGCCAAGTTTCACCGAGCTAGCACAAACCGTGTTTCATTTAGAGTTCCAACTACATGTATCCATATAGGATAAAACAGAGTGAAACCTAAATATGAAAACGGTTACTGCAAAGGAACGGTTTAACCTAGAAGAACGAAATTTGGTGAGCCTAGTGGGATTGGTGTACTGATCATTAAATGGAAGTATCATCAAGATTGGGTGATAAAATGTTTGATGAGATTTCCGGAAACTCGTAGTTTTTTGGAAGCTTGGCAACACCTTTCAATGAAAGTGATTCTCGTCTGTCTCTGCTTGGGGCTACTTCCATAGGACACAAACCATAGCCATAGAACTTGGAACTACAGTATTGTGCCAAGTTTCAAAGAGGTAGCACAAACCGTGTTTTCTTTAGAGTTCCAACTACATGTATCCATATAGGAGAAAACAGAGTGAAACCTAAACATGAAAACGGTTACTGCAAAGGAACGGTTTAACCTAGAAGAACGAAATTCGGTGAGCCAAGTGGGATTGGTGTATTGATCATTAAATGGATGTATCATCAAGATTGGGTGAAAAAATGTTTGCTGAGATTTCAGGAAACTCTTAGTTTTTTGGAAGCTTGGCAACCCCTTTCAATTAAAGTGATTCTCGTCAGTCTCTGCTTGGGGCTACTTCAATAGGACACAAACCACCATGATAGAACTTGTAACTACATTATTGTGCCAAGTTTCAAAGAGCTAGCAAAAACCGTGTTTGATTTACAGTTCCAACTACATGTATCCATTTAGGAGAAAACAGAGTGAAACCTAAACATGAAAACGGTTACTGCAAAGGAACGGTTTAACCTAGAAAAACGAAATTTGTTCAGCCAAGTGGGACTGGTGTACTGATCATTACCTGCAAGTATCATCAAGATTGGGTAAAAAAATGTTTGCTGAGATTTCAGGAAACTCGTAGTTTTTTGGAAGCTTGGCAACCCCTTTCAATGAAAGTGATTCTCGTCAGTCTCTGCTTGGGGCTACTTCCATAGGACACAAACCAGAGCCATAGAACTTTAACTACATTATTGTGCCAAGTTTCAAAGTGCTAGCACAAACCGTGTTTGATTTAGAGTTCCAACTACATGTATCCATATAGGAGAAAACAGAGTGAAACCTAAACATGAAAACGGTTAATGCAAAGGAACGGTTTAACCTAGAAGAACGAAACTTGGTCAGCCAAGTGGGACTGGTGTACTGATCATTTCCTGCAAGTATCATCAAGATTGGGTGAAAAAATGTTTGCTGAGAAATCAGGAAAATCGTAGTTTTTTGGAAGCTTGGCAACCCCTTTCAGTGAAAGTGATTCTCGTCAGTCTCTGCTTGGGGCTATTTCCATAGGACACAAAACATAACCATAGAACTTGGAACTACATTATAGTGCCAAGTTTCAAAGAGCTAGCAGAAACCGTGGTTGATTTAGAGTTCCAAATACATGTATCCATATAGGAGAAAACAGTGAAACCTAAACATGAAAACGGTTACTGCAAAGGAACGGTTTAACCTAGAAGAACGAAATTTGGTGAGCCAAGTGGAATTGGTGTACTGATCATTACCTGCAAGTATCATCAAGATTACGTGAAAAAATGTTTGCTGAGATTTCAGGAAACTCGTAGTTTTTTGGAAGCTTTGCAACCCGTTTCAATGAAAGTGATTCTCGTCAGTCTCTGCTTGGGGCTACTTCCATAGGACACAAACCATAGACATAGAACTTGGAACTACATTATTGTGCCAATTTTCAAAGAGCTAGCACAAACCGTGTTTGATTTAGAGTTCCAAATACATGTATCCATATAGGAGAAAACAGAGTGAATCCTAAACATGAAAACGGTTACTGCAAAGGAACGGTTTAACCTAGAAGAATGAAACTTGGTCAGCCAAGTGGGACTGGAGTACTGATCATTAGCTGCAAGTATCATCAAGTTTGGGTGAAAAAATGTTTGCTGAGATTTCAGGAAACTCGTAGTTTTTTGGAAGCTTGGCAACCTCTTTCAATGAAAGTGATTCTAGTCAGTCTCTGCTTGGGGCTACTTCCATAGGACACAAACCATAAGCATAGAACTTGGAACTACATTATTGGGCCAAGTTTCAAAGAGCTAGCACAAACCGTGTTTGATTTAGAGTTCCAACGACATGTATCCATATAGGAGAAAACAGAGTGAAACCTAAACATGAAAACGGTTACTGCAAAGGAACGGTTTATCCTAGAAGAACGAAATTTGTTCAGCCAAGGGGGACTGGTGTACTGATCATTACCTGCAAGTATCATCAAGATTGGGTAAAAAAAAATGTTTGCTGAGATTTCAGGAAACTCGTAGTTTTTTGGAAGCTTGGCAACCCCTTTCAATGAAAGTGATTCTCGTCAGTCTCTGCTTGGGGCTACTTCCATAGGACACAAACCATAGCCATAGAACTTGGAACTACATTATTGGGCCAAGTTTCAAAGAGCTAGCACAAACCGTGTTTGATTTAGAGTTCCAACTTCATGTATCCCTGTAGGAGAAAACAGAGTGAAACCTAAATATGAAAACGATTACTGCAAACGAACGGTTTAACCTAGAAGAACAAAATTTTGGTGAGCCAAGTAGGATTGGTGTAGTGATCATTAAATGGAGGTATCATCAACATTGGGTGAAAAAATGTTTGCTGAGATTTCAGGAAACTCGTAGTTCTTTGGAAGCTTGGCAACCCCTTTCAATGAAAGTGATTCTCGTCAGTCTCTGCTTGGGGCTACTTCCATAGGACACAAACCACCACGATAGAACTTGTAACTACATTATTGTGCCAAGTTTCAAAGAGGTAGCACAAACCGTGTTTGATTTAGAGTTCCAAATACATGTATCCATATAGGAGAAAACAGAGTGAAACCTAAACATGAAAACGGTTACTGCAAAGGAAAGATTTAACCTAGAAGAGAGAAATTTGGTGAGCCTAGTGGGATTTTTGTACTGATCTGTAAATGGGAGTATCATCAAGATTGGGTGAAAAAATGTTTGCTGAGAATTCAGGAAACTCGTAGTTTTTTGGCAGCTTGGCAACCCCTTTCAATGAAAGTGATTCTCGTCAGTCTCTGCTTGGGGCTACTTCCTAGGACACAAACCATAGCGATAGAACTTGGAACTACATTATTGGGCCAAGTTTCAAAGAGCTAGCACAAACCATGTTTGATTTAGAGTTCCAACTACATGTATCCATATAGGAGAAAACAGAGTGAAACCTAAACATGAAAACGGTTACTGCAAAGGAACGGTTTAACCTAGAAGAACGAAACTTGGTCAGCCAAGTGGGACTGGGGTACTGATCATTTCCTGCAAGTATCATCAAGATTGGGTGAAAAAATGTTTGCTGAGAAATCAGGAAACTCGTAGTTTTTTGCAGCTTGGCAACCCCTTTCAGTGAAAGTGATTCTCGTCAGTCTATACTTGGGGCTACTTCCATAGGACACAAAACATAACCATAGAACTTGGAACTACATTATACTTCCAAGTTTCAAAGAGCTAGCACAAACCGTGTTTGATTTAGAGTTCCAACTACATGTATCCATATAGGAGAAAACAGAGTGAAACCTAAACATGAAAAACGGTTACTGCAAAGGAACGGTTTAACCTAGAAGAACGAAATTTAGTGAGCCAAGTGTGATTGGTGTACTGATCATTACCTGCAAGTATCATCAAGATTGGGTGAAAAAATGTTTGCTGAGATTTCAGGAAACTCGTAGTTTTTTGGAAGCTTGGCAACCCCTTTCTATGAAAGTGATTCTCGTCAGTCTCTGCTTGGGGCTACTTCCATAGGACACAAACTATAGCCATAGAACTTGGAACTACATTATTGTGCCAAGTTTCAAAGAGGTAGCAAAAACCGTGTTTGATTTAGAGTTCCAAATACATGTATCCATATAGGAGAAAACAGAGTGAAACCTAAACATGAAAACGGTTACTGCAAAGGAACGGTTTAACCTAGAAGAAAGAAATTTGGTGAGCCTAGTGGGATTTTTGTACTGATCATTAAATGGGAGAATCATCAAATTGGGTGAAAAAATGATTGCTGAGATTTCAGGAAACTCGTAGTTTTTTGGCAGCTTGGCAACCCCTTTCAATGAAAGTGATTCTCGTCAGTCTCTGCTTGGGGCTACTTCCTAGGACACAAACCATAGCCATAGAACTTGGAACTACATTATTGTGCCAAGTTTCAAAGAGCTAGCACAAACCGTGTTTGATTTAGAGTTCCAACTACATGTATCCATATAGGAGAAAAGAGAGTGAAACCTGAACATGTAAACGGTTACTGCAAAGGAACGGTTTAACCTAGAAAAACGAAACTTGGTCAGCCAAGTGGGACTGGTGTACTGATCATTACCTGCAAGTATCATCAAGATTGGGTGAAAAAATGTTTGCTGAGATTTCCGTAAACTCGTAGTTTTTTGGAAGCTTGGCAACCCCTTTCAATGAAAGTGATTCTCGTCAGTCTCTGCTTGGGGCTACTTCCATAGGACACAAACAATAGCCATAGAACTTGGAACAACATTATTGTGCCAAGTTTCAAAGAGCTAGCACAAACCGTGTTTGATTTAGAGTTCCAACTACATGTATCCATATAGGAGAAAACAGAGTGAATCCTAAACATGAAAAGGGTTACTGCAAAGGAACAGTTTAACCTAGAAGAACGAAATTTGGTGAGCCAAGTGGGACTGGTGTACTGATCATTACCTGCAAGTATCATCAAGATTGGGTGAAAAAATGTTTGCTGAGATTTCAGGAAACTCGTAGTTTTTTGGAAGCTTGGCAACCCTTTCAATGAAAGTGATTCTCGTCATTCTGTGCTTGGGGCCACTGCCATAGGACACAAACCATTGCCATAGAACTTGGAACTACATTATTGTGCCAAGTTTCAAAGAGCTAGCACAAACCGTGTTTGATTTAGAGTTCCAACTACATGTATCCATATAGGAGAAAACACAGTGAAACCTAAACATGAAAACGGTTACTGCAAGGGAACGGTTTAACCTAGAAGAACGAACCTTGGTCAGCCCTGTGGGACTGGTGTACTGATCATCTCCTGCAAGTATCATCAAGATTGGGTAAAAAAAATTTGCTGAGAAATCAGGAAACTCGTAGTTTTTTGGAAGCTTGGCAACCCCTTTCAGTGAAAGTGATTCTCGTCAGTCTCTGCTTGGGACTACTTCCATAGGACACAAAACATAACCATAGAACTTGGAACTACATTATAGTGCCAAGTTTCAAAGAGCTAGCACAAACCGTGTTTGATATAGAGTTCCAAATACATGTATCCATATAGGAGAAAACAGAGTGAAACCTAAACATGAAAACGGTTACTGCAAAGGAACGGTTTAACCTAGAAGAACGAAATTTGGTGAGCCAAGTGGGATTGGTGTACTGATCATTAAATGGATGTATCATCAAGATTGGGTGAAAAAATGTTTGCTGAGATTTCAGGAAACTCTTAGTTTTTTGGAAGCTTGGCAACCCCTTTCAATGAAAGTGATTATCGTCAGTCTCTGCTTGGGGCTACTTCAATAGGACACAAACCACCACGATAGAACTTGTAACTACATTATTGTGCCAAGTTTCAAAGAGCTAGCACAAACCGTGTTTGATTTAGAGTTCCAACTACATGTATCCATATAGGAGAAAACAGAGTGTAACCTAAACATGAAAACGGTTACTGCGAAGGAACGGTTTAACCTAGAAGAACGAAATTTAGTTAGCCAAGTGTGATTGGTGTACTGATCATTACCTGCAAGTATCATCAAGATTGGATGAAAAAATGTTTGCTGAGATTTCAGGAAACTCCTAGTTTTTTGGAAGCTGGGCAACCCCTTTCTATGAAAGTGATTCTCGTCAGTCTCTGCTTGGGGCTACTTCCTAGACACAAACCATAGCCATAGAACTTGGAACTACATTATTGGGCCAAGTTTCAAAGAGCTAGAACAAACCGTGTTTGATTTAGAGTTCCAACTACATGTATCCATATAGGAGAAAACAGAGTGAAACCTAAACATGAAAATGGTTACTGAAAAGGAACGGTTTAACCTAGAAGAACGAAACTTGGTCAGCCAAGTGGGACTGGTGTACTGATCATTTCCTGCAAGTATCATCAAGATTGGGTGAAAAAATGTTTGCTGAAAAATCAGGAAACTCGTAGTTTTTGGCAGCTTTGCAACCCCTTTCAGTGAAAGTGATTCTCGTCAGTCTATACTTGGGGCTACTTCCCATAGGACACAAACCATTGCCATAGAACTTGGAACTACATTATAGTGCCAAGTTTCAAAGAGCTAGCACAAACCGTGTTTGATTTAGAGTTCCAACTACATGTATCCATATAGGAGAAAACAGAGTGAAACCTAAACATGAAAACGGTTACTGCAAAGGAACGGTTTAACCTAGAAGAACGAAATTTCGTGAGCCAAGTGTGATTGATGCACTGATCATTACCTGCAAGTATCATCAAGATTGGGTGAAAAAATGTTTGCTGAGATTTCCGTAAACTCGTAGTTTTTTGGAAGCTTGGCAACTCCTTTCTATGAAAGTGATTCTCGTCAGTCTCTGCTTGGGGCTACTTCCATAGGACACAAACCATAGCCATAGAACTTGGAACTACATTATTGTGCCAAGTTTCAAAGAGGTAGCAAAAACCGTGTTTGATTTAGAGTTCCAAATACATGTATCCATATAGGAGAAAACAGAGTGAAACCTAAACATGAAAACGGTTACTGCAAAGGAACGGTTTAACCTAGAAGAAAGAAATTTGGTGAGCCTAGTGGGATTTTTGTACTGATCATTAAATGGGAGAATCATCAAGATTGGGTGAAAAAATGATTGCTGAGATTTCAGGAAACTCGTAGTTTTTTGGCAGCTTGGCAACCCCTTTCAATGAAAGTGATTCTCGTCAGTCTCTGCTTGGGGCTACTTCCTAGGACACAAACCATAGCCATAGAACTTGGAACTACATTATTGTGCCAAGTTTCAAAGAGCTAGCATAAACCGTGTTTGATTTACAGTTCCAACAACATGTATCCATATAGGAGAAAACAGAGTGAAACCTAAACATGAAAAGGGTTACTGCAAAGGAACGGTTTAACCTAGAAGAACGAAACTTGGTCAGCCAAGTGGGACTGGAGTACTGTCATTACCTGCAAGTATCATCAAGATTGGGTAAAAAAATGTTTGCTGAGATTTCAGGAAACTCGTAGTTTTTTGGATGCTTGGCAACCCCTTTCAATGAAAGTGATTCTCGTCAGTCTCTGCTTGGGGCTACTTCCATAGGACACAAACCATAGCCATAGAACTTGGAACTACATTATTGTGCCAAGTTTCAAAGAGCTAGCACAAACCGTGTTTGATTTAGAGTTCCAAATACATGTATCCATATAGGAGAAAACAGAGTGAATCCTAAACATGAAAACGGTTACTGCAAAGGAACGGTTTAACCTAGAAGAACGAAATTTGGTGAGCCAAGTGGGACTGCTGTACTGATCATTACCTGCAAGTATCATCAAGATTGGGTGAAAAAATGTTTGCTGAGAATTCCGGAAACTCGTAGTTTTGTGGAAGCTTGGCAACCCCTTTCAATGAAAGTGATTCTGGTCAGTCTCTGCTTGGGGCTACTTCCATAGGACACAAACCATAGCAATAGAACTTGGAACTACATTATTGTGCCAAGTTTCAAAGAGGTAGCACAAACCGTGTTTGATTTAGAGTTCCAAATACATGTATCCATATAGGAGAAAACAGAGTGAAACCTAAACATGAAAACGGTTACTGCAAAGGAACGGTTTAACCTAGAAGAACGAAATTTGGTGAGCCACGTGGGTTTGGTGTACTGATCATTAAATGGATGTATCATCAAGATTGGGTGAAAAAATGTTTGCTGAGATTTCAGGAAACTCTTAGTTTTTTGGAAGCTTGGCAACCCCTTTCAATGAAAGTGATTCTCGTCAGTCTCTGCTTGTTGCTACTTCAATAGGACACAAACCACCACGACAGAACTTGTAACTACATTATTGTGCCAAGTTTCAAAGAGCTAGCACAAACCGTGTTTGATTTAGAGTTCCAAATACATGTATCCATATAGGAGAAAACAGAGTGAATTCTAAACATGAAAACGGTTACTGCAAAGGAACGGTTTAACCTAGAAGAACGAAATTTGGTGAGCAAAGTGGGACTGCTGTACTGATCATTACCTTGAAGTATCATCAAGATTGGGTGAAAAAATGTTTGCTGAGAATTCAGGAAACTCGTAGTTTTGTGGAAGCTTGGCAACCCCTTTCAATGAAAGTGATTCTGGTCAGTCTCTGCTTGGGGCTACTTCCATAGGACACAAACCATAGCCATAGAACTTGGAACGACATTATTGTGCCAAGTTTCAAAGAGGTAGCACAAACCGTGTTTGATTTAGAGTTCCAAATACATGTATCCATATAGGAGAAAACAGAGTGAAACCTAAACATGAAAACGGTTACTGCAAAGGAACGGTTTAACCTAGAAGAAAGTAATTTGGTGAGCCTAGTGGGATTTTTGTACTGATCATTAAATGGGAGTATCATCAAGATTGGGTGAAAAAATGATTGCTGAGATTTCAGGAACCTCGTAGTTTTTTGGCAGCTTGGCAACCCCTTTCAATGAAAGTGATTCTCGTCAGTCTCTGCTTGGGGCTACTTCCTAGGACACAAACCATAGCCATAGAACTTGGAACTACATTATTGTGCCAAGTTTCAAAGAGCTAGCACAAACCGTGTTTGATTTACAGTTCCAACTACATGTATCCATATAGGAGAAAACAGAGTGAAACCTAAACATGAAAACGGTTACTGCAAAGGAAAGCTTTAACCTAGAAGAACGAAACTTGGTCAGCCAAGTGGGACTGGAGTACTGATCATTACCTGCAAGTATCATCAAGATTGGGTGAAAAAATGTTTGCTGAGATTTCAGGAAACTCGTAGTTTTTTGGAAGCTTGGCAACCTCTTTCAATGAAAGTGATTCTAGTCAGTCTCTTCTTGGGGCTACTTCCATAGGACACAAACCATAAGCATAGATCTTGGAACTACATTATAGTGCCAAGTTTCAAAGAGCTAGCAGAAACCGTGTTTGATTTAGAGTTCCAACTACATGTATCCATATAGGAGAAAAGAGAGTGAAACCTGAACATGAAAACGTTTACTGCAAAGGAACGGTTAACCTAGAAGAACGAAATTTGGTGAGCCTAGTGGGATTGGTGTACTGATCATTAAATGGAAGTATCATCAATATTGGGTGAAAAAATGTTTGCTGAGAATTCAGGAAACTCGTAGTTTTTTGGCAGCTTGGCAACCCCTTTCAATGAAAGTGATTCTCGTCAGTCTCTGCTTGGGGCTACTTCCTAGGACACAAACCATACGCATAGAACTTGGAACTACATTATTGGGCCAAGTTTCAAAGAGCTAGCACAAACCATGTTTGATTTAGAGTTCCAACTACATGTATCCATACAGGAGAAAACAGAGTGAAACCTAAACATGAAAACGGTTACTGCAAAGGAACGGTTTAACCTAGAAGAACGAAATTTGTTCAGCCAAGTGGGACTGGTGTACTGATCATTACCTGCAAGTATCATCACGTTTGGGTAAAAAAAATGTTTGCTGAGATTTCAGGAAACTCGTAGTTTTTTGGAAGCTTGGCAACCCCTTTCAATGAAAGTGATTCTCGTCAGTTTCTGCTTGGGGCTACTTCCATACGACACAAACCATACGCATAGAACTTGGAACTACATTATTGGGCCAAGTTTCAAAGAGCTAGCACAAACCGTGTTTGATTTAGAGTTCCAACTACATGTATCCATACAGGAGAAAACAGAATGAAACCTAAACATGAAAACGGTTACTGCAAAGGAACGGTTTAACCTAGAAGAACGAAATTTGTTCAGCCAAGTGGGACTGGTGTACTGATCATTACCTGCAAGTATCATCAAGATTGGGTGAAAAAATGTTTGCTGAGATTTCAGGAAACTCGTAGTTTTTTGGAAGCTTGGCAACCTCTTTCAATGAAAGTGATTCTAGTCAGTCTCTGCTTGGGGCTACTTCCATAGGACACAAACCATAAGCATAGATCTTGGAACTACATTATAGTGCCAAGTTTCAAAGAGCTAGCACAAACCGTGTTTGATTTAGAGTTCCAACTACATGTATCCATATAGGAGAAAAGAGAGTGAAACCTGAACATGAAAATGTTTACTGCAAAGGAACGGTTAACCTAGAAGAACGAAATTTGGTGAGCCTAGTGGGATTGGTGTACTGATCATTAAATGGAAGTATCATCAATATTGGGTGAAAAAATATTTGCTGAGAATTCAGGAAACTCGTAGTTTTTTGGCAGCTTGGCAACCCCTTTCAATTAAAGTGATTCTCGTCAGTCTCTGCTTGGGGCTACTTCCTAGGACACAAACCATACGCATAGAACTTGGAACTACATTATTGGGCCAAGTTTCAAAGAGCTAGCACAAACCATGTTTGATTTAGAGTTCCAACTACATGTATCCATACAGGAGAAAACAGAGTGAAACCTAAACATGAAAACGGTTACTGCAAAGGAACGGTTTAACCTAGAAGAACGAAATTTGTTCAGCCAAGTGGGACTGGTGTACTGATCATTACCTGCAAGTATCATCACGTTTGGGTAAAAAAATGTTTGCTGAGATTTCAGGAAACTCGTAGTTTTTTGGAAGCTTGGCAACCCCTTTCAATGAAAGTGATTCTCGTCAGTTTCTGCTTGGGGCTACTTCCATACGACACAAACCATACGCATAAAACTTGGAACTACATTATTGGGCCAAGTTTCAAAGAGCTAGCACAAACCGTGTTTGATTTAGAGTTCCAACTACATGTATCCATACAGGAGAAAACAGAATGAAACCTAAACATGAAAACGGTTACTGCAAAGGAACGGTTTAACCTAGAAGAACGAAATTTGTTCAGCCAAGTGGGACTGGTGTACTGATCATTACCTGCAAGTATCATCAAGATTGGGTGAAAAAATGTTTGCTGAGATTTCAGGAAACTCGTAGTTTTTTGGAAGCTTGGCAACCTCTTTCAATGAAAGTGATTCTAGTCAGTCTCTGCTTGGGGCTACTTCCATAGGACACAAACCATAAGCATAGATCTTGGAACTACATTATAGTGCCAAGTTTCAAAGAGCTAGCACAAACCGTGTTTGATTTAGAGTTCCAACTACATGTATCCATATAGGAGAAAAGAGAGTGAAACCTGAACATGAAAACGTTTACTGCAAAGGAACGGTTAACCTAGAAGAACGAAATTTGGTGAGCCTAGTGGGATTGGTGTACTGATCATTAAATGGAAGTATCATCAATATTGGGTGAAAAAATGTTTGCTGAGATTTCCGGAAACTCGTAGTTTTTTGGAAGCTTGGCAACCGCTTTCAATGAAAGTGATTCTCGTCAGTCTCTGCTTGGGGCTACTTCCTAGGACACAAACCATACGCATAGAACTTGGAACTACATTATTGGGCCAAGTTTCAAAGAGCTAGCACAAACCATGTTTGATTTAGAGTTCCAACTACATGTATCCATACAGGAGAAAACAGAGTGAAACCTAAACATGAAAACGGTTACTGCAAAGGAACGGTTTAACCTAGAAGAACGAAATTTGTTCAGCCAAGTGGGACTGGTGTACTGATCATTACCTGCAAGTATCATCACGTTTGGGTAAAAATATTTTTGCTGAGATTTCAGGAAACTCGTAGTTTTTTGGAAGCTTGGCAACCCCTTTCAATGAAAGTGATTCTCGTCAGTTTCTGCTTGGGGCTACTTCCATAGGACACAAACCATAGCCATAGAACTTTAACTACATTATTGTGCCAAGTTTCAAAGTGCTAGCACAAACCGTGTTTGATTTAGAGTTCCAACTACATGTATTCATATAGGAGAAAACAGAATGAAACCTAAACATGAAAACGGTTACTGCAAAGGAACGGTTTAACCTAGAAGAAGGAAATTTGGTCAGCCAAGTGGGACTGGTGTACTGATCATTACCTGCAAGTATCATCAACATTTGGTTAAAAAAAATTTTGCTGAGATTTCTGGAAACACGTAGTTTTTTGGAAGCTTGGCAACCCCTTTCAATGAAAGTGATTCTCGTCAGCCTCTGCTTGGTGCTACTTCCATAGGACACAAACCATAGCCATAGAACTTGGAACTACATTATTGTGCCAAGTTTCAAAGAGCTAGCACAAACCGTGTTTGATTTAGAGTTCCAAATACATGTATCCATATAGGAGAAAACAGAGTGAAACCTAAATATGAAAACGTTTACTGCAATCGAACGGTTTAACCTAGAAGAACGAAATTTTGGTGAGCCAAGTAGGATTGGTGTAGTGATCATTAAATGGAGGTATCATCAACATTGGGTGAAAAAATGTTTGCTGAGATTTCAGGAAACTCGTAGTTTTCTGGAAGCTTGGCAACCCCTTTCAATGAAAGTGATTCTCGTCAGTCTCTGCTTGGGGCTACTACCATAGGACACAAACCATAGCCATAGAACTTGGAACTACATTATTGTGCCAATTTTCAAAGAGCTAGCACAAACCGTGTTTGATTTAGAGTTCCAAATACATGTATCCATATAGGAGAAAACAGAGTGAATCCTAAACATGAAAACGGTTACTGCAAAGGAACGGTTTAACCTAGAAGAACGAAATTTGGTGAGCCAAGTGGGACTGGAGTCCTGATCATTACCTGCAAGTATCATCAAGATTGGGTGAAAAAATGTTTGCTGAGAATTCAGGAAACTCGTAGTTTTGTGGAAACTTGGCAACCCCTTTCAATGAAAGTGATTCTCGTCAGTCTCTGCTTGCGGCTACTTCCATACGACACAAACCATAGCCATAGAACTTGGAACTACATTATTGTGCCAAGTTTCAAAGTGCTAGCACAAACCGTGTTTGATTTAGAGTTCCAACTACATGTATCCATATAGGAGAAAACAGAGTGAAACCTAAACATGGAAACGGTTACTGCAAAGGAACGGTTTAACCTAGAAGAACGAAATTTGGTGAGCCTAGTGGGATTGGTGTACTGATCACTAAATGGAAGTATCATCAATATTGGGTGAAAAAATGTTTGCTGAGATTTCCGGAAACTCGTAGTTTTTTGGAAGCTTGGCAACCCTTTCAATGAAAGTGATTCTCGTCAGTCTCTGCTTGGGGCTACTTCCTAGGACACAAACCATAGCCATAGAACTTGAAACTACATTATTGGGCCAAGTTTCAAAGAGCTAGCACAAACCATATTTGATTTAGAGTTCCAACTACATGTATCCATATAGGAGAAAACAGAGTGAAACCTAAACATGAAAACGGTTACTGCAAAGGAACGGTTTAACCTAGAAGAAAGAAATTTGGTGAGCCAAGTGGGACTGGTGTACTGATCATTACCTGCAAGTATCATAAAGATTGGGTAAAAAAATGTTTTCTGAGATTTCAGGAAACTCATAGTTTTTTGGAAGCTTGGCAACCCCTTTCAATGAAAGTGATTCTCGTCAGTCTCTGCTTGGGGCTACATCCATAGGACACGAACCATAGCCGTAGAACTTGGAACTACATTATTGTGCCAAGTTTCAAAGAGCTAGCACAAACCGTGTTTGATTTAGAGTTCCAACTACATGTATTCATATAGGAGAAAACAGAATGAAACCTAAACATGAAAACGGTTACTGCAAAGGAACGGTTTAACCTAGAAGAAGGAAATTTGGTCAGCCAAGTGGGACTGGTGTACTGATCATTACCTGCAAGTATCATCAACATTGGGTGAAAAAAAGTTTGCTGAGATTTCTGGAAACTCGTAGTTTTTTGGAAGCTTGGCAACCCTTTCAATGAAAGTGATTCTCGTCAGTCTCTGCTTGGGGCTACTTCCATAGGACACAAACCATAGCCATAGAACTTGGAACTACATTATTGTGCCAATTTTCAAAGAGCTAGCACAAACCGTGTATGATTTAGAGTTCCAAATACATGTATCCATATAGGAGAAAACAGAGTGAATCCTAAACATGAAAACGGTTACTGCAAAGGAACGGTTAACCTAGAATAACGAAATTTGGTGAGCCAAGTAGGACTGCTGTACTGACCATTACCTGCAAGTATCATCAAGATTGGGTGAAAAAATGTTTGCTGAGAATTCAGGAAACTCGTAGTTTTGTGGAAGCTTGGCAACCCCTTTCAATGAAAGTGATTCTCGTCAGTCTCTGCTTGGGGCTACTTCCATACGACACAAACCATAGCCATAGAAATTGGAACTACATTATTGTGCCAAGTTTCAAAGAGCTAGCACAAACCGTGTTTGATTTAGAGTTCCAACTACATTTATCCATATAGGAGAAAACAGAGTGAAACCTAAACATGAAAACGGTTACTGCAAAGGAACGGTTTAACCTAGAAGAAGGAAATTTGGTCAGCCAAGTGGGACTGGTGTACTGATCATTACCTGCAAGTATCATCAACTTTGGGTGAAAAAATGTTTGCTGAGATTTCAGGAAACTCGTAGTTTTTTGGAAGCTTGGCAACCCGTTTCAATGAAAGTGATTCTCGTCAGTCTCTGCTTGGGGCTACTTCCATAGGACACAAACCATAGACATAGACCTTGGAACTACATTATTGTGCCAAGTTTCAAAGAGCTAGCACAAACCGTGTTTGATTTAGAGTTCCAACTACATGTATCCATATATGAGAAAACAGAGTGAATCCTAAACATGAAAACGGTTACTGCAAAGGAACGGTTTAACATAGAGGAACGAAATTTGGTGAGCCAAGTGGGACTGGTGTACTGATAATTACCTGCAAGTATCATCAAGATTGGGTGAAAAAATGTTTGCTGAGATTTCAGGAAACTCGTAGTTTTTTGGAAGCTTGGCAACCCCTTTCAATGAAAGTGATTCTCGTCAGCCTCTGCTTGGTGCTACTTCCATAGGACACAAACCATAGCCATAGAACTTGGAACTACATTATTGTGCCAATTTTCAAAGAGCTAGCACAAACCGTGTTTGATTTAGAGTTCCAAATACATGTATCCATATAGGAGAAAACAGAGTGAATCCCAAACATGAAAACGGTTACTGCAAAGGAACGGTTTAACCTAGAAGAACGAAATTTGGTGAGCCAAGTGGGACTGGAGTCCTGATCATTACCTGCAAGTATCATCAAGATTGGGTGAAAAAATGTTTGCTGAGAATTCAGGAAACTCGTAGTTTTTTGGAAGCTTGGCAACCCCTTTCAGTGAAAGTGATTCTCGTCAGTCTCTGCTTGGGGCTACTTCCATACGACACAAACCATAGCCATAGAACTTGGAACTACATTATTGTGCCAAGTTTCAAAGTGCTAGCACAAACCGTGTTTGATTTAGAGTTCCAAATACATGTATCCATATAGGAGAAAACAGAGTGAAACCTAAACATGGAAACGGTTACTGCAAAGGAACGGTTTAACCTAGAAGAACGAAATTTGGTGAGCCTAGTGGGATTGGTGTACTGATCACTAAATGGAAGTATCATCAATATTGGGTGAAAAAATGTTTGCTGAGATTTCCGGAAACTCGTAGTTTTTTGGAAGCTTGGCAACCCTTTCAATGAAAGTGATTCTCGTCAGTCTCTGCTTGGGGCTACTTCCTAGGACACAAACCATAGCCATAGAACTTGAAACTACATTATTGGGCCAAGTTTCAAAGAGCTAGCAAAAACCGTGTTTGATTTAGAGTTCCAACTACATGTATCCATATAGGAGAAAACAGAGTGAAACCTAAACATGAAAACGGTTACTGCAAAGGAACGGTTTAACCTAGAAGAAAGAAATTTGGTGAGCCAAGTGGGACTGGTGTACTGATCATTACCTGCAAGTATCATAAAGATTGGGTAAAAAAATGTTTTCTGAGATTTCAGAAAACTCATAGTTTTTTGGAAGCTTGGCAACCCCTTTCAATGAAAGTGATTCTCGTCAGTCTCTGCTTGGGGCTACTTCCATAGGACACGAACCATAGCCGTAGAACTTGGAACTACATTATTGTGCCAAGTTTCAAAGAGCTAGCACAAACCGTGTTTGATTTAGAGTTCCAACTACATGTATCCATATAGGAGAAAACAGAGTGAAACCTAAACATGAAAACGGTTACTGCAAAGGAACGGTTTAACCTAGAAAAACGAAATTTGGTGAGCCTAGTGGGATTGGTGCACTGATCATTAAATGGACGTATCATCAAGATTGGGTGAAAAAATGTTTGCTGAGATTTCAGGAAACTCGTAGTTTTTTGAAGCTTGGCAACCCCTTTCAATGAAAGTGATTCTCGTCAGTCTCTGCTTGGGGCTACTTCCTAGGACACAAACCATAGCCATAGAACTTGGAACTACATTATTGTGCCAAGATTCAAAGAGCTAGCACAAACCGGGTTTGATTTAGAGTTCCAACTTCATGTATCCATATAGGAGAAAACAGAGTGAAACCTAAATATGAAAACGTTTACTGCAAACGAACGGATTAACCTAGAAGAACGAAATTTTGGTGAGCCAAGTGGGATTGGTGTAGTGATCATTAAATGGAGGTATCATCAACATTGGGTGAAAAAATGTTTGCTGAGATTTCAGGAAACTCGTAGTTTTTTGGTAGTTTGGCAACCCTTTCAATGAAAGTGATTCTCATCAGTCTCTGCTTGGGGCTACTTCCATAGGAAACAAACCATAGCCATAGAACTTGGAACTACATTATTGTGCCAAGTTTCAAAGAGCTAGCACAAACCGTGTTTGATTTAGAGTTCCAACTACATGTATCCATATAGGAGAAAACAGAGTGAATCCTAAACATGAAAAGGGTTACTGAAAAGGAACGGTTTAACCTAGAAGAACGAAATTTGGTGAGCAAAGTGGGACTGGTGTACTGATCATTACATGCAAGTATCATCAAGATTGGGTGAAAAAATATTTGCTGAGAAATCAGGAAACTCGTAGTTTTTTGGAAGCTTGGCAACCCCTTTCAGTGAAAGTGATTCTCGTCAGTCTCTGTTTGGGGCTACTTCCATAGGACACAAAACATAACCATAGAACTTGGAACTACATTATAGTGCCAAGTTTCAAAGAGCTAGCACAAACCGTGTTTGATTTAGAGTTCCAACTACATGTATCCATATAGGAGAAAACAGAGTGAAACCTAAACATGAAAACGGTTACTGCAAAGGAACGGTTTAACCTAGAAGAACGAAATTTGGTGAGCCAAGTGGGATTGGTGTACTGATCATTAAATGGATGTATCATCAAGATTGGGTGAAAAAATGTTTGCTGAGATTTCAGGAAACTCGTAGTTTTTTGGAAGCTTGGCAACCCCTTTCAATGAAAGTGATTCTCGTCAGTCTCTGATTGGGGCTACTTCCATAGGACACAAACCATAGCCAAAGAACTTGGAACTACATTATTGTGAAAAGTTTCAAAGAGCTAGCACAAACCGTGTTTGATTTAGAGTTCCAAATACATGTATCCATATAGGAGAAAACAGAGTGAATCCTAAACATGAAAACGGTTACTGCAAAGGAACGGTTTAACCTAGAAGAACGAAATGTGGTGAGCCAAGTGGAACTGCTGTACTGATCATTACCTGCAAGTATCATCAAGATTGGGTGAAAAAATGTTTGCTGAGAATTCAGGAAACTCGTAGTTTTGTGGAAGCTTGGCAACCCCTTTCAATGAAAGTGATTCTGGTCAGTCTCTGCTTGGGGCTAATTCCATAGGACACAAACCATAGCCATAGAACTTGGAATTACATTATTGTACCAAGTTTCAAAGAGGTAGCACAAACCGTGTTTGATTTAGAGTTCCAAATACATGTATCCATATAGGAGAAAACAAAGTGAAACCTAAACATGAAAACGGTTACTGCAAAGGAACGGTTTAACCTAGAAGAAAGAAATTTGGTGAGCCTAGTGGGATTTTTGTACTGATCATTAAATGGGAGTATCATCAAGATTGGGTGAAAAAATGATTGCTGAGATTTAAGGAAACTCGTAGTTTTTTGGCAGCTTGGCAACCCCTTTCAATGAAAGTGATTTTCTTCAGTCTCTGCTTGGGGCTACTTCCTAGGACACAAACCATAGCCATAAAACTTGGAACTACATTATTGTGCCAAGTTCCAAAGAGCTAGCACAAACCGTGTTTGATTTACAGTTCCAACTACATGTATCCATATAGGAGAAAACAGAGTGAAACCTAAACATGAAAACTTTTACTGCAAAGGAAAGGTATAACCTAGAAGAACGAAACTTGGTCAGCCAAGTGGGACTGGAGTCCTGATCATTACCTGCAAGTATCATCAAGATTGGGTGAAAAAATGTTTGCTGAGATTTCAGGAAACTCGTAGTTTTTTGGAAGCTTGGCAACCTCTTTCAATGAAAGTGATTCTAGTCAGTCTCTGCTTGGGGCTACTTCCATAGGACACAAACCATAAGCATAGATCTTGGAACTACATTATAGTGCCAAGTTTCAAAGAGCTAGCACAAACCGTGTTTGATTTAGAGTTCCAACTACATGTATCCATATAGGAGAAAAGACAGTGAAACCTGAACATGAAAACGTTTACTGCAAAGGAACGGTTAACCTAGAAGAACGAAATTTGTTTAGCCAAGTGGGACTGGTGTACTGATCATTACCTGCAAGTATCATCACGTTTGGGTAAAAAAATGTTTGCTGAGATTTCAGGAAACTCGTAGTTTTTTGGAAGCTTGGCAACCCCTTTCAATGAAAGTGATTCTCGTCAGTCTCTGCTTGGGGCTACTTCTTAGGACACAAACCATATGCATAGAACTTGGAACTACATTATTGGGCCAAGATTCAAAGAGCTAGCACAAACCATGTTTGATTTAGAGTTCCAACTACATGTATCCATACAGGAGAAAACAGAGTGAAACCTAAACATGAAAATGGTTACTGCAAAGGAACGGTTTAACCTAGAAGAACGAAATTTGTTCAGCCAAGTGGGACTGGTGTACTGATCATTACCTGCAAGTATCATCACGTTTGGGTAAAAATATGTTTGCTGAGATTTCAGGAAACTCGTAGTTTTTTGGAAGCTTGGCAACCCCTTTCAATGAAAGTGATTCTCGTCAGCCTCTGCTTGGTGCTACTTCCATAGGACACAAACCATAGCCATAGAACTTGGAACTACATTATTGTGCCAATTTTCAAAGAGCTAGCACAAACCGTGTTTGATTTAGAGTTCCAAATACATGTATCCATATAGGAGAAAACAGAGTGAATCCTAAACATGAAAACGGTTACTGCAAAGGAACGGTTTAACCTAGAAGAACGAAATTTGGTGAGCCAAGTGGGACTGGAGTCCTGATCATTACCTGCAAGTATCATCAAGATTGGGTGAAAAAATGTTTGCTGAGAATTCAGGAAACTCGTAGTTTTGTGGAAACTTGGCAACCCCTTTCAATGAAAGTGATTCTCGTCAGTCTCTGCTTGGGGCTACTTCCATAGGACACAAACCATAGCCATAGAACTTGGAACTACATTATTGTGCCAAGTTTCAAAGTGCTAGCACAAACCGTGTTTGATTTAGAGTTCCAAATACATGTATCCATATAGGAGAAAACAGAGTGAAACCTAAACATGTAAACGGTTACTGCAAAGGAACGGTTTAACCTAGAAGAACGAAATTTGGTGAGCCTAGTGGGATTGGTGTACTGATCACTAAATGGAAGTATCATCAATATTGGGTGAAAAAATGTTTGCTGAGATATCAGGAAACTCGTAGTTTTTTGAAGCTTGGCAACCCCTTTCAATGAAAGTGATTCTCGTCAGTCTCTGCTTGGGGCTACTTCCTAGGACACAAACCATAGCCATAGAACTTGGAACTACATTATTGTGCCAAGATTCAAAGAGCTAGCACAAACCGGGTTTGATTTAGAGTTCCAACTTCATGTATCCATATAGGAGAAAACAGAGTGAAACCTAAATATGAAAACGTTTACTGCAAACGAACGGATTAACCTAGAAGAACGAAATTTTGGTGAGCTAAGTGGGATTGGTGTAGTGATCATTAAATGGAGGTATCATCAACATTGGGTGAAAAAATGTTTGCTGAGATTTCAGGAAACTCGTAGTTTTTTGGAAGCTTGGCAACCCCTTTCAATGAAAGTGATTCTCGTCAGTTTCTGCTTGGGGCTACTTCCATGGGACACAAACCATAGCCATAGAACTTTAACTACATTATTGTGCCAAGTTTCAAAGTGCTAGCACAAACCGTGTTTGATTTAGAGTTCCAACTACATGTATTCATATAGGAGAAAACAGAATGAAACCTAAACATGAAAACGGTTACTGCAAAGGAACGGTTTAACCTAGAAGAAGGAAATTTGGTCAGCCAAGTGGGACTGGTGTACTGATCATTACCTGCAAGTATCATCAACATTGGGTGAAAAAAAGTTTGCTGAGATTTCTGGAAACTCGTAGTTTTTTGGAAGCTTGGCAACCCCTTTCAATGAAAGTGATTCTCGTCAGTCTCTGCTTGGGGCTACTTCCATAGGACACAAACCATAGCCATAGAACTTGGAACTACATTATTGTGCCAATTTTCAAAGAGCTAGCACAAACCGTGTTTGATTTAGAGTTCCAACTACATGTATCCATATAGGAGAAAACAGAGTGAATCCTAAACATGAAAACGGTTACTGCAAAGGAACGGTTTAACCTAGAATAACGAAATTTGGTGAGCCAAGTAGGACTGCTGTACTGACCATTAACTGCAAGTATCATCAAGATTGGGTGAAAAAATGTTTGCTGAGAATTCAGGAAACTCGTAGTTTTGTGGAAGCTTGGCAACCCCTTTCAATGAAAGTGATTCTCGTCAGTCTCTCCTTGGTGCTACTTCCATACGACACAAACCATAGCCATAGAAATTGGAACTACATTATTGTGCCAAGTTTCAAAGAGCTAGCACAAACCGTGTTTGATTTAGAGTTCCAACTACATGTATCCATATAGGAGAAAACAGAGTGAAACCTAAACATGAAAACGGTTACTGCAAAGGAACGGTTTAACCTAGAAGAACGAAATTTGGTGAGCCAAGTGGGACTGCTGTACTGACCATTACCTGCAAGTATCAGCAAGATTGGGTGAAAAAATGTTTGCTGAGAATTCAGGAAACTCGTAGTTTTTTGGAAGCTTGGCAACCCCTTTCAATGAAAGTGATTCTCGTCAGTCTCTGCTTGGGGCTACTTCCATAGGACACAAACCATAGCCATAGAACTTGGAACTACATTATTGTGCCAAGTTTCAAAGAGCTAGCACAAACCATGTTTGATTTAGAGTTCCAACTACATGTATCCATATAGGAGAAAACAGAGTGAAACCTAACATGAAAACGGTTACTGCAAGGGAACGGTTTAACCTAGAAGAACGAAACTTGGTCAGCCATGTGGGACTGGTGTACTGATCATTTCCTGCAAGTATCATCAAGATTTTGTGAAAAAATATTTGCTGAGAAATCAGGAAACTCGTAGTTTTTTGGAAGCTTGGCAACCCCTTTCAGTGAAAGTGATTCTCGTCAGTCTCTGCTTGGGGCTACTTCCATAGGACACAAAACATAACCATAGAACTTGGAACTACATTATA
Organism: Urocitellus parryii; assembly: GCF_045843805.1. NCBI lineage: Eukaryota > Metazoa > Chordata > Mammalia > Rodentia > Sciuridae > Urocitellus > Urocitellus parryii. The sequence continues at coordinate 52,430 of NW_027553741.1, forward strand.
GTGCCAAGTTTCAAAGAGCTAGCACAAACCGTGTTTGATTTATAGTTCGAACTACATGTATCCCTATAGGAGAAAACAGAGTGAAACCTAAACATGAAAACGGTTACTGCAAAGGAACGGTTTAACCTAGAAGAAGGAAATTTGGTCAGCCAAGTGGGACTGGTGTACTGATCATTACCTGCAAGTATCATCAACATTGGGTGAAAAAATGTTTGCTGAGATTTCAGGAAACTCGTAGTTTTTTGGAAGCTTGGCAACCCGTTTTAATGAAAGTGATTCTCCTCAGTCTCTGCTTGGGGCTACTTCCATAGGACACAAACCATAGACATAGACCTTGGAACTACATTATTGTTCCAAGTTTCAAAGAGCTAGCACAAACCGTGTTTGATTTAGAGTTCCAACTACATGTATCCATATATGAGAAAACAGAGTGAATCCTAAACATGAAAACGGTTACTGCAAAGGAACGGTTTAACATAGAGGAACGAAATTTGGTGAGCCAAGTGGGACTGGTGTACTGATAATTACCTGCAAGTATCATCAAGATTGGGTGAAAAAATGTTTGCTGAGATTTCAGGAAACTCGTAGTTTTTTGGAAGCTTGGCAACCCCTTTCAATGAAAGTGATTCTCGTCAGTCTCTGCTTGGGGCTACTTCCATAGGACACAAACCATAGCCATAGAACTTGGAACTACATTATTGTGCCAAGTTTCAAAGAGCTAGCACAAACCGTGTTTGATTTAGAGTTCCAACTACATGTATCCATATAGGAGAAAACAGAGTGAAACCTAAATATGAAAACGTTTACTGCAAACGAACGGTTTAACCTAGAAGAACGAAATTTTGGTGAGCCAAGTAGGATTGGTGTAGTGATCATTAAAGGAGGTATCATCAACATTGGGTGAAAAAATGTTTGCTGAGATTTCAGGAAACTCGTAGTTTTCTGGAAGCTTGGCAACCCCTTTCAATGAAAGTGATTCTCGTCAGTCTCTGCTTGGGGCTACTTCCATAGGACACAAACCATAGCCATAGAACTTGGAACTACATTATTGTGCCAATTTTCAAAGAGCTAGCACAAACCGTGTTTGATTTAGAGTTCCAAATACATGTATCCATATAGGAGAAAACAGAGTGAATCCTAAACATGAAAACGGTTACTGCAAAGGAACGGTTTAACCTAGAAGAACGAAATTTGGTGAGCCAAGTGGGACTGCTGTACTGATCATTACCTGCAAGTATCATCAAGACTGGGTGAAAAAATGTTTGCTGAGAATTCAGGAAACTCGTAGTTTTGTGGAAACTTGGCAACCCCTTTCAATGAAAGTGATTCTCGTCAGTCTCTGCTTGGGGCTACTTCCATACGACACAAACCATAGCCATAGAACTTGGAACTACATTATTGTGCCAAGTTTCAAAGAGCTAGCACAAACCGTGTTTGATTTAGAGTTCCAACTACATGTATCCATATAGGAGAAAACAGAGTGAATCCTAAACATGAAAACGGTTACTGCAAAGGAACGGTTTAACCTAGAATAACGAAATTTGGTGAGCCAAGTAGGACTGCTGTACTGACCATTAACTGCAAGTATCATCAAGATTGGGTGAAAAAATGTTTGCTGAGAATTCAGGAAACTCGTAGTTTTGTGGAAGCTTGGCAACCCCTTTCAATGAAAGTGATTCTCGTCAGTCTCTCCTTGGTGCTACTTCCATACGACACAAACCATAGCCATAGAAATTGGAACTACATTATTGTGCCAAGTTTCAAAGAGCTAGCACAAACCGTGTTTGATTTAGAGTTCCAACTACATGTATCCATATAGGAGAAAACAGAGTGAAACCTAAACATGAAAACGGTTACTGCAAAGGAACGGTTTAACCTAGAAGAACGAAATTTGGTGAGCCAAGTGGGACTGCTGTACTGACCATTACCTGCAAGTATCAGCAAGATTGGGTGAAAAAATGTTTGCTGAGAATTCAGGAAACTCGTAGTTTTTTGGAAGCTTGGCAACCCCTTTCAATGAAAGTGATTCTCGTCAGTCTCTGCTTGGGGCTACTTCCATAGGACACAAACCATAGCCATAGAACTTGGAACTACATTATTGTGCCAAGTTTCAAAGAGCTAGCACAAACCGTGTTTGATTTACAGTTCCAACTACATGTATCCATATAGGAGAAAACAGAGTGAAACCTAACATGAAAACGGTTACTGCAAGGGAACGGTTTAACCTAGAAGAACGAAACTTGGTCAGCCATGTGGGACTGGTGTACTGATCATTTCCTGCAAGTATCATCAAGATTTTGTGAAAAAATATTTGCTGAGAAATCAGGAAACTCGTAGTTTTTTGGAAGCTTGGCAACCCCTTTCAGTGAAAGTGATTCTCGTCAGTCTCTGCTTGGGGCTACTTCCATAGGACACAAAACATAACCATAGAACTTGGAACTACATTATAGTGCCAAGTTTCAAAGAGCTAGCACAAACCGTGTTTGATTTATAGTTCGAACTACATGTATCCCTATAGGAGAAAACAGAGTGAAACCTAAACATGAAAACGGTTACTGCAAAGGAACGGTTTAACCTAGAAGAAGGAAATTTGGTCAGCCAAGTGGGACTGGTGTACTGATCATTACCTGCAAGTATCATCAACATTGGGTGAAAAAATGTTTGCTGAGATTTCAGGAAACTCGTAGTTTTTTGGAAGCTTGGCAACCCGTTTTAATGAAAGTGATTCTCCTCAGTCTCTGCTTGGGGCTACTTCCATAGGACACAAACCATAGACATAGACCTTGGAACTACATTATTGTTCCAAGTTTCAAAGAGCTAGCACAAACCGTGTTTGATTTAGAGTTCCAACTACATGTATCCATATATGAGAAAACAGAGTGAATCCTAAACATGAAAACGGTTACTGCAAAGGAACGGTTTAACATAGAGGAACGAAATTTGGTGAGCCAAGTGGGACTGGTGTACTGATAATTACCTGCAAGTATCATCAAGATTGGGTGAAAAAATGTTTGCTGAGATTTCAGGAAACTCGTAGTTTTTTGGAAGCTTGGCAACCCCTTTCAATGAAAGTGATTCTCGTCAGTCTCTGCTTGGGGCTACTTCCATAGGACACAAACCATAGCCATAGAACTTGGAACTACATTATTGTGCCAAGTTTCAAAGAGCTAGCACAAACCGTGTTTGATTTAGAGTTCCAACTACATGTATCCATATAGGAGAAAACAGAGTGAAACCTAAATATGAAAACGTTTACTGCAAACGAACGGTTTAACCTAGAAGAACGAAATTTTGGTGAGCCAAGTAGGATTGGTGTAGTGATCATTAAATGGAGGTATCATCAACATTGGGTGAAAAAATGTTTGCTGAGATTTCAGGAAACTCGTAGTTTTCTGGAAGCTTGGCAACCCCTTTCAATGAAAGTGATTCTCGTCAGTCTCTGCTTGGGGCTACTTCCATAGGACACAAACCATAGCCATAGAACTTGGAACTACATTATTGTGCCAATTTTCAAAGAGCTAGCACAAACCGCGTTTGATTTAGAGTTCCAAATACATGTATCCATATAGGAGAAAACAGAGTGAATCCTAAACATGAAAACGGTTACTGCAAAGGAACGGTTTAACCTAGAAGAACGAAATTTGGTGAGCCAAGTGGGACTGCTGTACTGATCATTACCTGCAAGTATCATCAAGACTGGGTGAAAAAATGTTTGCTGAGAATTCAGGAAACTCGTAGTTTTGTGGAAACTTGGCAACCCCTTTCAATGAAAGTGATTCTCGTCAGTCTCTGCTTGGGGCTACTTCCATACGACACAAACCATAGCCATAGAACTTGGAACTACATTATTGTGCCAAGTTTCAAAGAGCTAGCACAAACCGTGTTTGATTTAGAGTTCCAACTACATGTATCCATATAGGAGAAAACAGAGTGAAACCTAAACATGGAAACGGTTACTGCAAAGGAACGGTTTAACCTAGAAGAACGAAATTTGGTGAGCCTAGTGGGATTGGTGTACTGATCACTAAATGGAAGTATCATCAATATTGGGTGAAAAAATTTTTGCTGAGATTTCCGGAAACTCGTAGTTTTTTGGAAGCTTGGCAACCCTTTCAATGAAAGTGATTCTCGTCAGTCTCTGCTTGGGGCTACTTCCTAGGACACAAACCATAGCCATAGAACTTGGAACTACATTATTGTGCCAAGATTCAAAGAGCTAGCACAAACCGGGTTTGATTTAGAGTTCCAACTACATGTATCCATATAGGAGAAAACAGAGTGAAACCTAAACAAGAAAACGGTTACTGCAAAGGAACGGTTTAACCTAGAAGAACGAAATTTGGTGAGCCAAGTGGGATTGGTGTACTGATCATTAAATGGATGTATCATCAAGATTGGGTCAAAAAATGTTTGCTGAGATTTCAGGAAACTCGTAGTTTTTTGGAAGCTTGGCAACCCCTTTCAATGAAAGTGATTCTCGTCAGTCTCTGATTGGGGCTACTTCCATAGGACACAAACCATAGCCATAGAACTTGGAACTACATTATTGTGAAAAGTTTCAAAGAGCTAGCACAAACCGTGTTTGATTTAGAGTTCCAAATACATGTATCCATATAGGAGAAAACAGAGTGAATCCTAAACATGAAAACGGTTACTGCAAAGGAACGGTTTAACCTAGAAGAACGAAATTTGGTGAGCCAAGTGGAAGTGCTGTACTGATCATTACCTGCAAGTATCATCAAGATTGGGTGAAAAAATGTTTGCTGAGAATTCAGGAAACTCGTAGTTTTGTGGAAGCTTGGCAACCCCTTTCAATGAAAGTGATTCTGGTCAGTCTCTGCTTGGGGCTACTTCCATAGGACACAAACCATAGCCATAGAACTTGGAATTACATTATTGTACCAAGTTTCAAAGAGGTAGCACAAACCGTGTTTGATTTAGAGTTCCAAATACATGTATCCATATAGGAGAAAACAAAGTGAAACCTAAACATGAAAACGGTTACTGCAAAGGAACGGTTTAACCTAGAAGAAAGAAATTTGGTGAGCCTAGTGGGATTTTTGTACTGATCATTAAATGGGAGTATCATCAAGATTGGGTGAAAAAATGATTGCTGAGATTTCAGGAAACTCGTAGTTTTTTGGCAGCTTGGCAACCCCTTTCAATGAAAGTGATTCTCGTCAGTCTCTGCTTGGGGCTACTTCCTAGGACACAAACCATAGCCATAGACCTTGGAACTACATTATTGTGCCAAGTTCCAAAGAGCTAGCACAAACCGTGTTTGATTTACAGTTCCAACTACATGTATCCATATAGGAGAAAACAGAGTGAAACCTAAACATGAAAACTTTTACTGCAAAGGAAAGGATTAACCTAGAAGAACGAAACTTGGTCAGCCAAGTGGGACTGGAGTCCTGATCATTACCTGCAAGTATCATCAAGATTGGGTGAAAAAATGTTTGCTGAGATTTCAGGAAACTCGTAGTTTTTTGGAAGCTTGGCAACCTCTTTCAATGAAAGTGATTCTAGTCAGTCTCTGCTTGGGGCTACTTCCATAGGACACAAACCATAAGCATAGAACTTGGAACTACATTATAGTGCCAAGTTTCAAAGAGCTAGCACAAACCGTGTTTGATTTAGAGTTCCAACTACATGTATCCATATAGGAGAAAAGAGAGTGAAACCTGAACATGAAAACGTTTACTGCAAAGGAACGGTTAACCTAGAAGAACGAAATTTGGTGAGCCTAGTGGGATTGGTGTGCTGATCATTAAATGGAAGTATCATCAATATTGGGTGAAAAAATGTTTGATGAGATTTCCGGAAACACGTAGTTTTTTGGAAGCTTGGCAACCCCTTTCAATGAAAGTGATTCTCGTCAGTCTCTGCTTGGGGCTACTTCCTAGGACACAAACCATAGCCATATAACTTGGAACTACATTATTGGGCCAAGTTTCAAAGAGCTAGCACAAACCATGTTTGATTTAGAGTTCCAACTACATGTATCCATATAGGAAAAAACAGAATGAAACCTAAACATGAAAACGGTTACTGCAAAGGAACGGTTTAACCTAGAAGAACGAAATTTTGGTGAGCCAAGTGGGACTGGTGTACTGATCATTACCTGCAAGTATCATCAAGTTTGGGTAAAAAAATGTTTGCTGAGATTTCAGGAAACTCGTAGTTTTTTGGAAGCTTGGCAACCCCTTTCAATGAAAGTGATTCTCGTCAGTTTCTGCTTGGGGCTACTTCCATAGGACACAAACCATAGCCATAGAACTTTAACTACATTATTGTGCCAAGTTTCAAAGTGCTAGCACAAACCGTGTTTGATTTAGAGTTCCAACTACATGTATCCATATAGGAGAAAACAGAATGAAACCTAAACATGAAAACGGTTACTGCAAAGGAACGGTTTAAACTAGAAGAAAGAAATTTGGTGAGCCAATTGGGACTGGTGTACTGATCATTACCTGCAAGTATCATCAAGATTGGGTGAAAAAATGTTTGCTGAGATTTCAGGAAACTCGTAGTTTTTTGGAAGCTTGGCAACCCTTTCAATGATAGTGATTCTCGTCAGTCTCTGCTTGGGGCTACTTCCATAGGAAACAAACCATAGCCATAGAACTTGGAACTACATTATTGTGCCAAGTTTTGAAAAGCTAGCACAATCCGTGTTTGATTTAGAGTTCCAACTACATGTATCCATATAGGAGAAAACAGAGTGAAACCTAAACAAGAAAACGGTTACTGCAAAGGAACGGTTTAACCTAGAAGAAGGAAATTTGGTCAGCCAAGTGGGACTGGTGTACTGATCATTACCTGCAAGTATCATCAACATTGGGTGAAAAAATGTTTGCTGAGATTTCAGGAAACTCGTAGTTTTTTGGAAGCTTGGCAACCCCTTTCAATGAAAGTGATTCTCGTCAGTCTCTGCTTGGGGCTACTTCCATAGGACACAAACCATTGCCATAGAACTTGGAACTACATTATTGTGCCAAGTTTCAAAGAGCTAGCACAAACCGTGTTTGATTTAGAGTTCCAACTACATGTATCCATATAGGAGAAAACAGAGTGAAACCTAAACATGAAAACGGTTACTGCAAGGGAACGGTTTAACCTAGAAGAACGAAACTTGGTCAGCCATGTGGGACTGGTGTACTGATCATTTCCTGCAAGTATCATCAAGATTTTGTGAAAAAATATTTGCTGAGAAATCAGGAAACTCGCAGTTTTTTGGAAGCTTGGCAACCCCTTCCAGTGAAAGTGATTCTCGTCAATTTCTGCTTGGGGCTACTTCCATAGGACACAAAACATAACCATAGAACTTGGAACTACATTATAGTGCCAAGTTTCAAAGAGCTAGCACAAACCGTGTTTGATTTAGAGTTCCAACTACATGTATCCATATAGGAGAAAACAGAGTGAAACCTAAACATGAAAACGGTTACTGCAAAGGAACGGTTTAACCTAGAAGAACGAAATTTGGTGAGCCAAGTGGGATTGGTGTACTGATCATTAAATGGATGTATCATCAAGATTGGGTCAAAAAATATTTGCTGAGATTTCAGGAAACTCTTAGCTTTTTGGAAGCTTGGCAACCCCTTTCAATGAAAGTGATTCTCATCAGTCTCTGCTTGTGGCTACTTCAATAGGACACAAACCACCACGACAGAACTTGTAACTACATTATTGTGCCAAGTTTAAAAGAGCTAGCACAAACCGTGTTTGATTTAGAGTTCCAAATACATGTATCCATATAGGAGAAAACAGAGTGAAACCTAAACATGAAAACGGTTACTGCAAAGGAACGGTTTAACCTAGAAGAACGAAATTTGGTGAGCCAAGTGGGATTGGTGTACTGATCATTACCTGCAAGTATCATCAAGATTGGGTGAAAAAATGTTTGCTGAGATTTCAGGAAACTCGTAGTTTTTTGGAAGCTTGGCATCCCCTTTCTATGAAAGTGATTCTCATCAGTCTCTACTTAGGGCTACTTCCATAGGACACAAACCATAGCCATAGAACTTGGAACTACATTATTGTGCCAATTTTCAAAGAGCTAGCACAAAACGTGTTTGATTTAGAGTTCCAAATACGTGTATCCATATAGTAGAAAACAGAGTGAATCCTAAACATGAAAACGGTTACTGCAACGGAATGGTTTAACCTAGAAGAACGAAATTTGGTGAGCCAAGTGGGACTGCTGTACTGATCATTACCTGCAAGTATCATCAAGATTGGGTGAAAAAATGTTTGCTGAGAATTCTGGAAACTCGTAGTTTTGTGGAAGCTTGGCAACCCCTTTCAATGAAAGTGATTCTGGTCAGTCTCTGCTTGGGGCTAATTCCATAGGACACAAACCATAGCCATAGAACTTGGAACGACATTATTGTGCCAAGTTTCAAAGAGGTAGCAAAAACCGTGTTTGATTTAGAGTTCCAACTACATGTATCCATATAGGAGAAAACAGAGTGAAACCCAAACATGAAAACGGTTACTGCAAAGGAACGGTTTCACCTAGAAGAAAGAAATTTGGTGAGCCTAGTGGGATTTTTGTACTGATCATTAAATGGGAGTATCATCAAGATTGGGTGAAAAAATGATTGCTGAGATTTCAGGAACCTCGTAGTTTTTTGGCAGCTTGGCAACCTCTTTCAATGAAAGTGATTTTAGTCAGTCTCTGCTTGTGGCTACTTCCATAGGACACAAACCATAGCCATAGAACTTGGAACTACATTATTTTGCAAAGTTTCAAAGAGCTAGCACAAACCGTGTTTGATTTAGAGTTCCAACTACATGTATCCATATAGGAGAAAACAGAGTGAAACCTAAACATGAAAACGGTTACTGCAAAGGAACGGTTTAACCTAGAAGAACGAAATTTGTTCAGCCAAGTGGGACTGGTGTACTGATCATTACCTGCAAGTATCATCAAGATTGGGTAAAAAAATATTTGCTGAGATTTCAGGAAACTCGTAGTTTTTTGGACGCTTGGCAACCCCTTTCAATGAAAGTGATTCTCGTCAGTTTCTGCTTGGGGCTACTTCCATAGGACACAAACCATAGCCATAGAACTTTAACTACATTATTGTGCCAAGTTTCAAAGTGCTAGCACAAACCGTGTTTGATTTAGAGTTCCAAATACATGTATCCATATAGGAGAAAACAGAATGAAACCTAAACATGAAAACGGTTACTGCAAAGGAACGGTTTAACCTAGAAGAAAGAAATTTGGTGAGCCAAGTGGGACTGGTGTACTGATCATTACCTGCAAGTATCATCAAGATTGGGTGAAAAAATGTTTGCTGAGATTTCAGGAAACTCGTAGTTTTTTGGAATCTTGGCAACCCTTTCAATGATAGTGATTCTCGTCAGTCTCTGCTTGGGGCTACTTCCATAGGAAACAAACCATAGCCATTGAACTTGGAACTACATTATTGTGCCAAGTTTCGAAGACCTAGCACATACCGTGTTTGATTTAGAGTTCCAACTACATGTATCCATATAGGAGAAAACAGAGTGAAACCTAAACATGAAAACGGTTACTGCAAAGGAACGGTTTAACCTAGAAGAAGGAAATTTGGTCAGCCAAGTGGGACTGGTGTACTGATCATTACCTGCAAGTATCATCAACCTTAGGTGAAAAAATGTTTGCTGAGATTTCAGGAAACTCGTAGTTTTTTGGAAGCTTTGCAACCCGTTTCAATGAAAGTGATTCTCGTCAGTCTCTGCTTGGGGCTACTTCCATAGGACACAAACCATAGCCATAGAACTTGGAACTACATTATATTGCCAAGTTTCAAAGAGCTAGCACAAACCGTGTTTGATTTAGAGTTCCAACTACATGTATCCATATAAGAGAAAAGAGAGTGAAACCTGAACATAAAAACGGTTACTGCAAAGGAACGGTTTAACCTAGAAGAACGAAATTTTGGTGAGCATAGTGGGATTGGTGTACTGATCATTAAATGGAAGTATCATCAATATTGGGTGAAAAAATGTTTGCTGAGATTTCCGGAAACTCGTAGTTTTTTGGAAGCTTGGCAACCCCTTTCAATGAAAGTGATTCTCGTCAGTCTCTGCTTGGGGCTACTTCCTAGGACACAAACCATAGCCATAGAACTTGGAACTACATTATTTTGCAAAGTTTCAAAGAGCTAGCACAAACCGTGTTTGATTTAGAGTTCCAACTACATGTATCCATATAGGAGAAAACAGAGTGAAACCTAAACATGAAAACGGTTACTGCAAAGGAACGGTTTAACCTAGAAGAACGAAATTTGTTCAGCCAAGTGGGACTGGTGTACTGATCATTACCTGAACGTATCATCAAGATTGGGTGAAAAAATGTTTGCTGAGATTTCAGGAAACTCGTAGTTTTTTGGACGCTTGGCAACCCCTTTCAATGAAAGTGATTCTCGTCAGTTTCTGCTTGGGGCTACTTCCATAGGACACAAACCATAGCCATAGAAATTTAACTACATTATTGTGCCAAGTTTCAAAGTGCTAGCACAAACCGTGTTTGATTTAGAGTTCCAACTACAAGTATCCGTATAGGAGAAAACAGAGTGGAACCTAAACATGAAAACGGTGACTGCAAAGGAACGGTTTAACCTAGAAGAAAGAAATTTGGGGAGCCAAGTGGGACTGGTGTACTGATCATTACCTGCAAGTATCATCAAGATTGGGTGAAAAAATGTTTGCTGAGATTTCAGGAAACTCGTAGTTTTTTGGAAGCTTGGCAACCCTTTCAATGATAGTGATTCTCGTCAGTCTCTGCTTGGGGCTACTTCCATAGGAAACAAACCATAGCCATAGAACTTGGAACTACATTATTGTGCCAAGTTTCGAAGACCTAGCACAAACCGTGTTTGATTTAGAGTTCCAACTACATGTATCCATATAGGAGAAAACAGAGTGAAACCTAAACATGAAAACGGTTACTGCAAAGGAACGGTTTAACCTAGAAGAAGGAAATTTGGTCAGCCAAGTGGGACTGGTGTACTGATCATTACCTGCAAGTATCATCAACATTAGGTGAAAAAATGTTTGCTGAGATTTCAGGAAACTCGTAGTTTTTTGGAAGCTTTGCAACCCGTTTCAATGAAAGTGATTCTCGTCAGTCTCTGCTTGGGGCTACTTGCATAGGACAAAAACCATAGCCATAGAACTTGGAACTACATTATAGTGCCAAGTTTCAAAGTGCTAGCACAAACCGTGTTTGATTTAGAGTTCCAACTACATGTATCCATATAAGAGAAAAGACAGTGAAACCTGAACATAAAAACGGTTACTGCAAAGGAACGGTTTAACCTAGAAGAACGAAATTTTGGTGAGCCTAGTGGGATTGGTGTACTGATCATTAAATGGAAGTATCATCAATATTGGGTGAAAAAATGTTTGCTGAGATTTCCGGAAACTCGTAGTTTTTTGGAAGCTTGGCAACCCCTTTCAATGAAAGTGATTCTCGTCAGTCTCTGCTTGGGGCTACTTCCTAGGACACAAACCATAGCCATAGAACTTGGAACTACATTATTTTGCAAAGTTTCAAAGAGCTACCACAAACCGTGTTTGATTTAGAGTTCCAACTACATGTATCCATATAGGAGAAAACAGAGTGAAACCTAAACATGAAAACGGTTACTGCAAAGGAACGGTTTAACCTAGAAGAACGAAATTTGTTCAGTCAAGTGGGACTGGTGTACTGATCATTACCTGAAAGTATCATCAAGATTGGGTAAAAAAATGTTTGCTGAGATTTCAGGAAACTCGTAGTTTTTTGGAAGCTTGGCAACCCCTTTCAATGAAAGTGATTCTCGTCAGTTTCTGCTTGGGGCTACTTCCATAGGACACAAACCATAGCCATAGAACTTTAACTACCTTATTGTGCCAAGTTTCAAAGTGCTAGCACAAACCGTGTTTGATTTAGAGTTCCAACTACATGTATCCATATAGGAGAAAATAGAATGAAACCAAAACATGAAAACGGTTACTGCAAAGGAACGGTTTAACCTAGAAGAAAGAAATTTGGTGAGCCAAGTGGGACTGGTGTACTGATCATTACCTGCAAGTATCATCAAGATTGGGTGAAAAAATGTTTGCTGAGATTTCAGGAAACTCGTAGTTTTTTGGAAGCTTGGCAACCCTTTCAATGATAGTGATTCTCGTCAGTCTCTGCTTGGGGCTAATTCCATAGGAAACAAACCATAGCCATAGAACTTGGAACTACATTGTTGTGCCAAGTTTCGAAGACCTAGCACAAACCGTGTTTGATTTAGAGTTCCAACTACATGTATCCATATAGGAGAAAACAGAGTGAAACCTAAACATGAAAACGGTTACTGCAAAGGAACGGTTTAACCTAGAAGAAGGAAATTTGGTCAGCCAAGTGGGACTGGTGTACTGATCATTACCTGCAAGTATCATCAACATTAGGTGAAAAAATGTTTGCTGAGATTTCAGGAAACTCGTAGTTTTTTGGAAGCTTTGCAACCCGTTTCAATGAAAGTGATTCTCGTCAGTCTCTGCTTGGGGCTACTTCCATAGGACACAAACCATAGACATAGAACTTGGAACTACATTATTGTGCCAAGTTTCAAAGAGCTAGCACAAACCGTGTTTGATTTACAGTTCCAACTACATGTATCCATATATGAGAAAACAGAGTGAATCCTAAACATGAAAACGGTTACTGCAAAGGAACGGTTTAACATAGAAGAACGAAATTAGGTGAGCCAAGTGGGACTGGTGTACTGATCATTACCTGTAAGTATCATCAAGATTGGGTGAAAAAATGTTTGCTGAGATTTCAGGAAACTCGTAGTTTTTGGAAGCTTGGCAACCCCTTTCAATGAAAGTGATTCTCGTCAGTCTCTCCTTGGGGCTACTTCCATAGGACACAAACCATAGCCATAGAACTGGGAACTACATTATTGGGCCAAGTTTCAAAGAGAGAGCACAAACCGTGTTTGATTTATAGTTCGAACTACATGTATCCATATAGGAGAAAACAGAGTGAAACCTAAACATGAAAACGGTTACTGCAAAGGAATGGTTTAACCTAGAAGAACGAAATTTGGTGAGCCAAGTGGGATTGGTGTACTGATCATTACCTGCAAGTATCATCAAGATTGGGTGAAAAAATGTTTGCTGAGATTTCAGGAAACTCGTAGTTTTTTGGAAGCTTGGCATCCCCTTTCTATGAAAGTGATTCTCATCAGTCTCTACTTGGGGCTACTTACATAGGACACAAACCATAGCCATAGAACTTGGAACTACATTATTGTGCCAATTTTCAAAGAGCTAGCACAAACCGTGTTTGATTTAGAGTTCCAAATACGTGTATCCATATAGTAGAAAACAGAGTGAATCCTAAACATGAAAACGGTTACTGCAACGGAACGGTTTAACCTAGAAGAACGAAATTTGGTGAGCCAAGTGGGACTGCTGTACTGATCATTACCTGCAAGTATCATCAAGATTGGGTGAAAAAATATTTCTGAGAATTCTGGAAACTCGTAGTTTTGTGGAAGCTTGGCAACCCCTTTCAATGAAAGTGATTCTGGTCAGTCTCTGCTTGGGGCTAATTCCATAGGACACAAACCATAGCCATAGAACTTGGAACGACATTATTGTGCCAAGTTTCAAAGAGGTAGCAAAAACCGTGTTTGATTTAGAGTTCCAACTACATGTATCCATATAGGAGAAAACAGAGTGAAACCCAAACATGAAAACGGTTACTGCAAAGGAACGGTTTAACCTAGAAGAAAGAAATTTGGTGAGCCTAGTGGGATTTTTGTACTGATCATTAAATGGGAGTATCATCAAGATTGGGTGAAAAAATGATTGCTGAGATTTCAGGAACCTCGTAGTTTTTTGGCAGCTTGGCAACCTCTTTCAATGAAAGTGATTCTAGTCAGTCTCTGCTTGTGGCTACTTCCATAGGACACAAACCAAAGCCATAGAACTTGGAACTACATTATTTTGCAAAGTTTCAAAGAGCTAGCACAAACCGTGTTTGATTTAGAGTTCCAACTACATGTATCCATATAGGAGAAAACAGTGAAACCTAAACATGAAAACGGTTACTGCAAAGGAACGGTTTAACCTAGAAGAACGAAATGTGTTCAGCCAAGTTGGACTGGTGTACTGATCATTACCTGCAAGTATCATCAAGATTGGGTAAAAAAATGTTTGCTGAGATTTCAGGAAACTCGTAGTTTTTTGGACGCTTGGCAACCCCTTTCAATGAAAGTGATTCTCGTCAGTTTCTGCTTGGGGCTACTTCCATAGGACACAAACCATAGCCATAGAACTTTAACTACATTATTGTGACAAGTTTCAAAGTGCTAGCACAAACCGTGTTTGATTTAGAGTTCCAACTACATGTATCCATATAGGAGAAAACAGAATGAAACCTAAACATGAAAACGGTTACTGCAAAGGAACGGTTTAACCTAGAAGAAAGAAATTTGGGGAGCCAAGTGGGACTGGTGTACTGATCATTACCTGCAAGTATCATCAAGATTGGGTGAAAAAATGTTTGCTGAGATTTCAGGAAACTCGTAGTTTTTTGGAATCTTGGCAACCCTTTCAATGATAGTGATTCTCGTCAGTCTCTGCTTGGGGCTACTTCCATAGGAAACAAACCATAGCCATAGAACTTGGAACTACATTATTGTGCCAAGTTCGAAGACCTAGCACAAACCGTGTTTGATTTAGAGTTCCAACTACATGTATCCATATAGGAGAAACAGAGTGAAACCTAAACATGAAAACGGTTACTGCAAAGGAACGGTTTAACCTAGAAGAAGGAAATTTGGTCAGCCAAGTGGGACTGGTGTACTGATCATTACCTGCAAGTATCATCAACCTTAGGTGAAAAAATGTTTGCTGAGATTTCAGGAAACTCGTAGTTTTTTGGAAGCTTTGCAACCCGTTTCAATGAAAGTGATTCTCGTCAGTCTCTGCTTGGGGCTACTTCCATAGGACACAAACCATAGCCATAGAACTTGGAACTACATTATAGTGCCAAGTTTCAAAGTGCTAGCACAAACCGTGTTTGATTTCGAGTTCCAACTACATGTATCCATATAAGAGAAAAGAGAGTGAAACCTGAACATAAAAACGGTTACTGCAAAGGAACGGTTTAACCAAGAAGAACGATATTTTGGTGAGCCTAGTGGGATTGGTGTACTGATCATTAAATGGAAGTATCATCAATATTGGGTGAAAAATGTTTGCTGAGATTTCCGGAAACTCGTAGTTTTTTGGAAGCTTGGCAACCCCTTTCAATGAAAGTGATTCTCGTCAGTCTCTGCTTGGGGCTACTTCCTAGGACACAAACCATAGCCATAGAACTTGGAACTACATTATTTTGCAAAGTTTCAAAGAGCTAGCACAAACCGTGTTTGATTTAGAGTTCCAACTACATGTATCCATATAGGAGAAAACAGAGTGAAACCTAAACATGAAAACTGTTACTGAAAAGGAATGGTTTAACCTAGAAGAACGAAATTTTGGTGAGCCTAGTGGGATTGGTGTACTGATCATTAAATGGAAGTATCATCAATATTGGGTGAAAAAATGTTTGCTGAGATTTCCGGAAACTCGTAGTTTTTTGGAAGCTTGGCAACCCCTTTCAATGAAAGTGATTCTCGTCAGTCTCTGCTTGGGGCTACTTCCTAGGACACAAACCATAGCCATAGAACTTGGAACTACATTATTTTGCAAAGTTTCAAAGAGCTACCACAAACCGTGTTTGATTTAGAGTTCCAACTACATGTATCCATATAGGAGAAAACAGAGTGAAACCTAAACATGAAAACGGTTACTGCAAAGGAACGGTTTAACCTAGAAGAACGAAATTTGTTCAGTCAAGTGGGACTGGTGTACTGATCATTACCTGAAAGTATCATCAAGATTGGGTAAAAAAATGTTTGCTGAGATTTCAGGAAACTCGTAGTTTTTTGGAAGCTTGGCAACCCCTTTCAATGAAAGTGATTCTCGTCAGTTTCTGCTTGGGGCTACTTCCATAGGACACAAACCATAGCCATAGAACTTTAACTACCTTATTGTGCCAAGTTTCAAAGTGCTAGCACAAACCGTGTTTGATTTAGAGTTCCAACTACATGTATCCATATAGGAGAAAATAGAATGAAACCAAAACATGAAAACGGTTACTGCAAAGGAACGGTTTAACCTAGAAGAAAGAAATTTGGTGAGCCAAGTGGGACTGGTGTACTGATCATTACCTGCAAGTATCATCAAGATTGGGTGAAAAAATGTTTGCTGAGATTTCAGGAAACTCGTAGTTTTTTGGAAGCTTGGCAACCCTTTCAATGATAGTGATTCTCGTCAGTCTCTGCTTGGGGCTAATTCCATAGGAAACAAACCATAGCCATAGAACTTGGAACTACATTGTTGTGCCAAGTTTCGAAGACCTAGCACAAACCGTGTTTGATTTAGAGTTCCAACTACATGTATCCATATAGGAGAAAACAGAGTGAAACCTAAACATGAAAACGGTTACTGCAAAGGAACGGTTTAACCTAGAAGAAGGAAATTTGGTCAGCCAAGTGGGACTGGTGTACTGATCATTACCTGCAAGTATCATCAACATTAGGTGAAAAAATGTTTGCTGAGATTTCAGGAAACTCGTAGTTTTTTGGAAGCTTTGCAACCCGTTTCAATGAAAGTGATTCTCGTCAGTCTCTGCTTGGGGCTACTTCCATAGGACACAAACCATAGACATAGAACTTGGAACTACATTATTGTGCCAAGTTTCAAAGAGCTAGCACAAACCGTGTTTGATTTACAGTTCCAACTACATGTATCCATATATGAGAAAACAGAGTGAATCCTAAACATGAAAACGGTTACTGCAAAGGAACGGTTTAACATAGAAGAACGAAATTAGGTGAGCCAAGTGGGACTGGTGTACTGATCATTACCTGTAAGTATCATCAAGATTGGGTGAAAAAATGTTTGCTGAGATTTCAGGAAACTCGTAGTTTTTGGAAGCTTGGCAACCCCTTTCAATGAAAGTGATTCTCGTCAGTCTCTCCTTGGGGCTACTTCCATAGGACACAAACCATAGCCATAGAACTGGGAACTACATTATTGGGCCAAGTTTCAAAGAGAGAGCACAAACCGTGTTTGATTTATAGTTCGAACTACATGTATCCATATAGGAGAAAACAGAGTGAAACCTAAACATGAAAACGGTTACTGCAAAGGAATGGTTTAACCTAGAAGAACGAAATTTGGTGAGCCAAGTGGGATTGGTGTACTGATCATTACCTGCAAGTATCATCAAGATTGGGTGAAAAAATGTTTGCTGAGATTTCAGGAAACTCGTAGTTTTTTGGAAGCTTGGCATCCCCTTTCTATGAAAGTGATTCTCATCAGTCTCTACTTGGGCTACTTACATAGGACACAAACCATAGCCATAGAACTTGGAACTACATTATTGTGCCAATTTTCAAAGAGCTAGCACAAACCGTGTTTGATTTAGAGTTCCAAATACGTGTATCCATATAGTAGAAAACAGAGTGAATCCTAAACATGAAAACGGTTACTGCAACGGAACGGTTTAACCTAGAAGAACGAAATTTGGTGAGCCAAGTGGGACTGCTGTACTGATCATTACCTGCAAGTATCATCAAGATTGGGTGAAAAAATATTTGCTGAGAATTCTGGAAACTCGTAGTTTTGTGGAAGCTTGGCAACCCCTTTCAATGAAAGTGATTCTGGTCAGTCTCTGCTTGGGGCTAATTCCATAGGACACAAACCATAGCCATAGAACTTGGAACGACATTATTGTGCCAAGTTTCAAAGAGGTAGCAAAAACCGTGTTTGATTTAGAGTTCCAACTACATGTATCCATATAGGAGAAAACAGAGTGAAACCCAAACATGAAAACGGTTACTGCAAAGGAACGGTTTAACCTAGAAGAAAGAAATTTGGTGAGCCTAGTGGGATTTTTGTACTGATCATTAAATGGGAGTATCATCAAGATTGGGTGAAAAAATGATTGCTGAGATTTCAGGAACCTCGTAGTTTTTTGGCAGCTTGGCAACCTCTTTCAATGAAAGTGATTCTAGTCAGTCTCTGCTTGTGGCTACTTCCATAGGACACAAACCAAAGCCATAGAACTTGGAACTACATTATTTTGCAAAGTTTCAAAGAGCTAGCACAAACCGTGTTTGATTTAGAGTTCCAACTACATGTATCCATATAGGAGAAAACAGTGAAACCTAAACATGAAAACGGTTACTGCAAAGGAACGGTTTAACCTAGAAGAACGAAATGTGTTCAGCCAAGTTGGACTGGTGTACTGATCATTACCTGCAAGTATCATCAAGATTGGGTAAAAAAATGTTTGCTGAGATTTCAGGAAACTCGTAGTTTTTTGGACGCTTGGCAACCCCTTTCAATGAAAGTGATTCTCGTCAGTTTCTGCTTGGGGCTACTTCCATAGGACACAAACCATAGCCATAGAACTTTAACTACATTATTGTGACAAGTTTCAAAGTGCTAGCACAAACCGTGTTTGATTTAGAGTTCCAACTACATGTATCCATATAGGAGAAAACAGAATGAAACCTAAACATGAAAACGGTTACTGCAAAGGAACGGTTTAACCTAGAAGAAAGAAATTTGGGGAGCCAAGTGGGACTGGTGTACTGATCATTACCTGCAAGTATCATCAAGATTGGGTGAAAAAATGTTTGCTGAGATTTCAGGAAACTCGTAGTTTTTTGGAAGCTTGGCAACCCTTTCAATGATAGTGATTCTCGTCAGTCTCTGCTTGGGGCTACTTCCATAGGAAACAAACCATAGCCATAGAACTTGGAACTACATTATTGTGCCAAGTTTCGAAGACCTAGCACAAACCGTGTTTGATTTAGAGTTCCAACTACATGTATCCATATAGGAGAAACAGAGTGAAACCTAAACATGAAAACGGTTACTGCAAAGGAACGGTTTAACCTAGAAGAAGGAAATTTGGTCAGCCAAGTGGGACTGGTGTACTGATCATTACCTGCAAGTATCATCAACCTTAGGTGAAAAAATGTTTGCTGAGATTTCAGGAAACTCGTAGTTTTTTGGAAGCTTTGCAACCCGTTTCAATGAAAGTGATTCTCGTCAGTCTCTGCTTGGGGCTACTTCCATAGGACACAAACCATAGCCATAGAACTTGGAACTACATTATAGTGCCAAGTTTCAAAGTGCTAGCACAAACCGTGTTTGATTTCGAGTTCCAACTACATGTATCCATATAAGAGAAAAGAGAGTGAAACCTGAACATAAAAACGGTTACTGCAAAGGAACGGTTTAACCAAGAAGAACGATATTTTGGTGAGCCTAGTGGGATTGGTGTACTGATCATTAAATGGAAGTATCATCAATATTGGGTGAAAAATGTTTGCTGAGATTTCCGGAAACTCGTAGTTTTTTGGAAGCTTGGCAACCCCTTTCAATGAAAGTGATTCTCGTCAGTCTCTGCTTGGGGCTACTTCCTAGGACACAAACCATAGCCATAGAACTTGGAACTACATTATTTTGCAAAGTTTCAAAGAGCTAGCACAAACCGTGTTTGATTTAGAGTTCCAACTACATGTATCCATATAGGAGAAAACAGAGTGAAACCTAAACATGAAAACGGTTACTGCAAAGGAACGGTTTAACCTAGAAGAACGAAATTTGTTCAGCCAAGTGGGACTGGTGTACTGATCATTACCTGCAAGTATCATCAAGATTGGGTAAAAAAATGTTTGCTGAGATTTCAGGAAACTCGTAGTTTTTTGGAAGCTTGGCAACCCCTTTCAATGAAAGTGATTCTCGTCAGTTTCTGCTTGGGGCTACTTCCATAGGACACAAACCATAGCCATAGAACTTTAACTACATTATTGTGCCAAGTTTCAAAGTGCTAGCACAAACCGTGTTTGATTTAGAGTTCCAACTACATGTATCCATATAGGAGAAAATAGAATGAAACCTAAACATGAAAACGGTTACTGCAAAGGAACGGTTTAACCTAGAAGAAAGAAATTTGGTGAGCCAAGTGGTACTGGTGTACTGATCATTACCTGCAAGTATCATCAAGATTGGGTGAAAAAATGTTTGCTGAGATTTCAGGAAACTCGTAGTTTTTTGGAAGCTTGGCAACCCTTTCAATGATAGTGATTCTCGTCAGTCTCTGCTTGGGGCTACTTCCATAGGAAACAAACCATAGCCATAGAACCTTGGAACTACATTATTGTGCCAAGTTTCGAAGACCTAGCACAAACCGTGTTTGATTTAGAGTTCCAACTACATGTATCCATATAGGAGAAAACAGAGTGAAACCTAAACATGAAAACGGTTACTGCAAAGGAACGGTTTAACCTAGAAGAAGGAAATTTGGTCAGCCAAGTGGGACTGGTGTACTGATCATTACCTGCAAGTATCATCAACATTAGGTGAAAAAATGTTTGCTGAGATTTCAGGAAACTCGTAGTTTTTTGGAAGCTTTGCAACCCGTTTCAATGAAAGTGATTCTCGTCAGTCTCTGCTTGGGGCTACTTCCATAGGACACAAACCATAGACATAGAACTTGGAACTACATTATTGTGCCAAGTTTCAAAGAGCTAGCACAAACCGTGTTTGATTTACAATTCCAAATACATGTATCCATATATGAGAAAACAGAGTGAATCCTAAACATGAAAACGGTTACTGCATAGGAACGGTTTAACATAGAAGAACGAAATTAGGTGAGCCAAGTGGGACTGGTGTACTGATCATTACCTGTAAGTATCATCAAGATTGGGTGAAAAAATGTTTGCTGAGATTTCAGGAAACTCGTAGTTTTTGGAAGCTTGGCAACCCCCTTTCAATGAAAGTGATTCTCGTCAGTCTCTGCTTGGGGCTACTTCCATAGGACACAAACCATACCATAGAACTGGGAACTACATTATTGGGCCAAGTTTCAAAGAGCTAGCACAAACCGTGTTTGATTTAGAGTTCCAACTACATGTATCCATATAGGAGAAAACAGAGTGAAACCTAAACATGAAAACGGTTACTGCAAAGGAACGGTTTAACCTAGAAGAACGAAATTTGGTGAGCCAAGTGGGATTGGTGTACTGATCATTACCTGCAAGTATCATCAAGATTGGGTGAAAAAATGTTTGCTGAGATTTCAGGAAACTCGTAGTTTTTTGGAAGCTTGGCAACCCCTTTCTATGAAAGTGATTCTCATCAGTCTCTACTTGGGGCTACTTCCATAGGACACAAACCATAGCCATAGAACTTGGAACTACATTATTGTGCCAATTTTCAAAGAGCTAGCACAAACCGTGTTTGATTTAGAGTTCCAAATACGTGTATCCATATAGTAGAAAACAGAGTGAATCCTAAACATGAAAACGGTTACTGCAACGGAACGGTTTAACCTAGAAGAACGAAATTTGGTGAGCCAAGTGGGACTGCTGTACTGATCATTACCTGCAAGTATCATCAAGATTGGGTGAAAAAATGTTTGCTGAGAATTCTGGAATCTCGTAGTTTTGTGGAAGCTTGGCAACCCCTTTCAATGAAAGTGATTCTGGTCAG
Organism: Urocitellus parryii; assembly: GCF_045843805.1. Lineage (NCBI taxonomy): Eukaryota > Metazoa > Chordata > Mammalia > Rodentia > Sciuridae > Urocitellus > Urocitellus parryii. Next base: position 74,033 of record NW_027553741.1, read on the forward strand.
TCTCTGCTTGGGGCTAATTCCATAGGACACAAACCATAGCCATAGAACTTGGAACGACATTATTGTGCCAAGTTTCAAAGAGGTAGCAAAAACCGTGTTTGATTTAGAGTTCCAACTACATGTATCCATATAGGAGAAAACAGAGTGAAACCCAAACATGAAAACGGTTACTGCAAAGGAACGGTTTAACCTAGAAGAAAGAAATTTGGTGAGCCTAGTGGGATTTTTGTACTGATCATTAAATGGGAGTATCATCAAGATTGGGTGAAAAAATGATTGCTGAGATTTCAGGAAACTCGTAGTTTTTTGGCAGCTTGGCAACCTCTTTCAATGAAAGTGATTCTAGTCAGTCTCTGCTTGTGGCTACTTCCATAGGACAAAAACCATAGCCATAGAACTTGGAACTACATTATTTTGCAAAGTTTCAAAGAGCTAGCACAAACCGTGTTTGATTTAGAGTTCCAACTACATGTATCCATATAGGAGAAAACAGAGTGAAACCTAAACATGAAAACGGTTACTGCAAAGGAACGGTTTAACCTAGAAGAACGAAATTTGTTCAGCCAAGTGGGACTGGTGTACTGATCATTACCTGCAAGTATCATCAAGATTGGGTAAAAAAATGTTTGCTGAGATTTCAGGAAACTCGTAGTTTTTTGGACGCTTGGCAACCCCTTTCAATGAAAGTGATTCTCGTCAGTATCTGCTTGGGGCTACTTCCATAGGACACAAACCATAGCCATAGAACTTTAACTACATTATTGTGCCAAGTTTAAAGTGCTAGCACAAACCGTGTTTGATTTAGAGTTCCAACTACATGTATCCATATAGGAGAAAATAGAATGAAACCTAAACATGAAAACGGTTACTGCAAAGGAACGGTTTAACCTAGAAGAAAGAAATTTGGTGAGCCAAGTGGGACTGGTGTACTGATCATTACGTGCAAGTATCATCAAGATTGGGTGAAAAAATGTTTGCTGAGATTTCAGGAAACTCGTAGTTTTTTGGAAGCTTGGCAACCCTTTCAATGATAGTGATTCTCGTCAGTCTCTGCTTGGGGCTAATTCCATAGGAAACAAACCATAGCCATAGAACTTGGAACTACATTATTGTGCCAAGTTTCGAAGACCTAGCACAAACCGTGTTTGATTTAGAGTTCCAACTACATGTATCCATATAGGAGAAAACAGAGTGAAACTAAACATGAAAACGGTTACTGCAAACGAACGGTTTAACCTAGAAGAAGGAAATTTGGTCAGCCAAGTGGGACTGGTGTACTGATCATTACCTGCAAGTATCATCAACATTAGGTGAAAAAATGTTTGCTGAGATTTCAGGAAACTCGTAGTTTTTGGAAGCTTTGCAACCCGTTTCAATGAAAGTGATTCTCGTCAGTCTCTGCTTGGGGCTACTTCCATAGGACACAAACCATAGACATAGAACTTGGAACTACATTATTGTGCCAAGTTTCAAAGAGCGAGCACAAACCGTGTTTGATTTACAGTTCCAACTACATGTATCCATATATGAGAAAACAGAGTGAATCCTAAACATGAAAACGGTTACTGCAAAGGAACGGTTTAACCTAGAAGAACGAAACTTGGTCAGCCAAGTGGGACTGGAGTACTGATCATTACCTGCAAGTATCATCAAGATTGGGTGAAAAAATGTTTGCTGAGATTTCAGGAAACTCGTAGTTTTTTGGAAGCTTGGCAACCTCTTTCAATGAAAGTGATTCTAGTCAGTCTCTGCTTGTGGCTACTTCCATAGGACACAAACCATAGCCATAGAACTTGGAACTACATTATTTTGCCAAGTTTCAAAGAGCTAGCACAAACCGTGTTTGATTTAGCGTTCCAACTACATGTATCCATATAAGAGAAAAGAGAGTGAAACCTGAACATGAAAACGGTTACGGCAAAGGAACGGTTTAACCTAGAAGAACGAAATTTGTGAGCCTAGTGGGATTGTGTACTGATCATTAAATGGAAGTATCATCAATATTGGGTGAAAAAATGTTTGCTGAGATTTCCGGAAACTCGTAGTTTTTTGGAGGCTTGGCAACCCATTTCAATGAAAGTGATTCTCGTCAGTCTCTGCTTGGGGCTACTTCCTAGGACACAAACCATAGCCATAGAACTTGGAACTACATTATTTTGCAAAGTTTCAAAGAGCTAGCACAAACCGTGTTTGATTTAGAGTTCCAACTACATGTATCCATATAGGAGAAAACAGAGTGAAACCTAACATGAAAACGGTTACTGCAAAGGAACGGTTTAACCTAGAAGAACGAAATTTGTTCAGCCAAGTGGGACTGGTGTATTGATCATTACCTGCAAGTATCATCAAGATTGGGTAAAAAAATGTTTGCTGAGATTTCAGGAACTCGTAGTTTTTTGGAAGCTTGTCAACCCCTTTCAATGAAAGTGATTCTCACCAGTCTCTGCTTGGGGCTACTTCCATAGGACACAAACCATAGCCATAGAACTTTAACTACATTATTGTGCCAAGTTTCAAAGTGCTAGGACAACCGTGTTTGATTTAGAGTTCCAACTACATGTTTCCATATAGGAGAAAACAGAATGAAACCTAAACATGAAAACGGTTACTGCAAAGGAACGGTTTAACCTAGAAGAAAGAAATTTGGTGAGCCAAGTGGGACTGGTGTACTGATCATTACCTGCAAGTATCATCAAGATTGGGTCAAAAAATGTTTGCTGAGATTTCAGGAAACTCGTAGTTGTTTGGAAGCTTGGCAACCCTTTCATTGATAGTGATTCTCGTCAGTCTCTGCTTGGGGCTACTTCCATAGGAAACAAACCATAGCCATAGAACTTGGAACTACATTATTGTGCCAAGTTTCGATGACGTAGCACAAACCGTGTTTTGATTTAGCGTTCCAACTACATGTATCCATATAAGAGAAAAGAGAGTGAAACCTGAACATGAAAACGGCTACGGCAAAGGAACGGTTTAACCTAGAAGAACGAAATTTGGTGAGCCTAGTGGGATTGGTGTACTCATCATTAAATGGAAGTATCATCAATATTGGGTGAAAAAATGTTTGCTGAGATTTCCGGAAACTCGTAGTTTTTTGGAAGCTTGGCAACCCCTTTCAATGAAAGTGATTCTCGTCAGTCTCTGCTTGGGGCTACTTCCTAGGACACAAACCATAGCCATAGAACTTGGAACTACATTTTTGGGCCAAGTTTCAAAGAGCTAGCAAAAACCGTGTTTGATTTAGAGTTCCAACTACATGTATCCATATAGGAGAAAACAGAGTGAAACCTAAACATGAAAACGGTTACTGCAAAGGAACGGTTTAACCTAGAAGAACGAAATTTGGTGAGCCAAGTGGGACTGGTGTACTGATCATTATCTGCAAGTATCATCAAGATTGGGTAAAAAAAATGTTTGCTGAGATTTCAGGAAACTCGTAGTTTTTTGGAAGCTTGGCAACCCCCTTTCAATGAAAGTGATTCTCGTCAGTCTCTGCTTGGGGCTACTTCCAAAGGACACGAACCATAGCCATAGAACTTGGAACTACATTATTGTGGCAAGTTTCAACGAGCTAGCACAAACCGTGTTTGATTTAGAGTTACAACTACATGTATCCATATAGGAGGAAACAGAGTGAAACCTAAACATGAAAACGGTTACTGCAAAGGAACGGTTTAACCTAGAAGAAGGAAATTTGGTCAGCCAAGTGGGACTGGTGTACTGATCATTACCTGCAAGTATCATCAACATTGGGTCAAAAAAGTTTGCTGAGATTTCAGGAAACTCATATTTTTTGAAGCTTGGCAACCCCTTTCAATGAAAGTGATTCTCGTCAGTCTCTGCTTGGGGCTACTTCCTAGGACACAAACCATAGCCATAGAACTTGGAACTACCATTATTGTGCCAAGTTTCAAAGAGCTAGCACAAACCGTGTTTGATTTAGAGTTCCAACTACATGTATCCATATAGGAGAAAACAGAGTGAAACCTAAACATGAAAACGGTTACTGCAAAGCAACGGTTTAACCTAGAAGAACGAAACTATTCAGCCAAGTGGGACTGGTGTACTGATAATTACCTGCAAGTATCATCAAGATTGGGTGAAAAAATGTTTGCTGAGATTTCAGGAAACTCTTAGTTTTTTGGAAGCTTGGCAAACCCTTTCAATGAAAGAGATTCTCGTCAGTCTCTGCTTGTGGCTACTTCAATAGGACACAAACCACCACGATACAACCTGTAACTACATTTTGTGCCAAGTTTCAAAGAACTAGCACAAACCGTGTTTGATTTAGAGTTCCAAATACATGTATCCATATGGGAGAAAAACAGAGTGAATCCTAAACATGAAAACGGTTACTGCAAAGGAACGGTTTAACCTAGAAGAACGAAATTTGGTGAAACAAGTGGGATTGGTGTACTGATCATTACCTGCAAGTATCATCAAGATTGGGTGAAAAAATGTTTGCTGAGATTTCAGGAATCTGGCAGATTTTTGGAAGCTTGGCTACCCCTTTCAATGGAAAGTGATTCTCGTCAGTCTCTGCTTGGGGCTACTTCCATAGGACACAAACCATAACCATAGAACTAGGAACTACATTATAATGCCAAGTTTCAAAGAGCTAGCACAAACCGTGTTTGATTTAGAGTTCCAAATACATGTATCCATATAAGAGAAAACAGAGTGAAACCTAAACATGAAAACGGTTACTGCAAAGGAACGGTTTAACTTAGAAGAACGAAATTTGGTGAGCCTAGTGGGATTGGTGTACTGATCATTAAATGGAAGTATCATCAAGATTGGGTGAAAAAATGTTTGCTGAGATTTCAGGAAACTCGTAGTTTTTTGAAGCTGGCAACCCCTTTCAATGAAAGTGATTCTCGACAGTCTGTGCTTGGGGCTACTTCCATAGGACACAAACCATAGCCATAGAACTTGGAACTACATTATTTTGCCAAGTTTCATAGAGCTATCACAAACCGTGTTTGATTTAGAGTTCCAAATACAAGTATCCATATAGGAGAAAACAAAGTGAATCCTAAACATGAAACGGTTACTGCAAAGGAACGGTTTAACCTAGAAGAACGAAACTTGGTCAGCCAAGTGGGACTGGTGTACTGATCATTACCTGCAAGTATCATCAAGATTGGGTGAAAAAATGTTTGCTGAGATTTCAGGAAACTCGCAGATTTTTGGAAGCTTGGCAACCCCTTTCAATGAAAGTGATTCTCGTCAGTCTCTGCTTGGGGCTACTTCCATAGGACAAAAACCATAACCATAGAACTTGGAACTACATTATAATGCCAAGTTTCAAAGAGCTAGCACAAACCGTGTTTGATTTAGAGTTCCAACTACATGTATTCATATAGGAGAAAACAGAGTGAAACCTAAACATGAAAACGGTTACTGCAAAGGAACGGTTTAACCTAGAAGAATGAAATTTGGTGAGCCAAGTGGGACTGGTGTACTGATGCTTACCTGCAAGTATCATCAAGATTGGGTAAAAAAATGTTTGCTGAGATTTCAGGAAACTCGTAGTTTTTTGGATGCTTGGCAACCCCTTTCAATGAAAGTGATTCTCGTCAGTCTCTGCTTGGGGCTACTTCCATAGGACACAAACCATAGCCATAGAACTTGGAACTACATTATTGTGCCAAGTTTCATAGAGCTATCACAAACGTGTTTGATTTAGAGTTCCAAATACAAGTATCCATATAGGAGAAAGCAAAGTGAATCCTAAACATGAAAACGGTTACTGCAAAGGAACTGTTTTTACCTAGAAGAACGAAATTTGGTCAGCCAAGTGGGACTGGTGTACTGATCATACCTGCAAGTATCATCAATATTGGGTGAAAAAATGTTTGCTGAGATTTCCGGAAACTAGTAGTTTTTGGGAAGCTTGGCAACCCCTTTCAATGAAAGTGATTCTCGTCTGTCTCTGCTTGGGGCTACTTCCATAGGACACAAACCATAGCCATAGAACTTGGAACTACATTATTGTGCCAAGTTTCAAAAAGCTAGCACAAACCATGTTTGATTTAGAGTTCCAACTACATGTATCCATATAGGAGAAAACAGAGTGAAACCTAAACATGAAAACGGTTACTGCAAAGGAATGGTTTAACCTAGAAGAACGAAATTTGGTCAGCCAAGTGGGATTGGTGTACTGATCATTACTGCAAGTATCATCAACATTGGGTGAAAAACTGTTTGCTGAGATTTCAGGAAACTCGCAGATTTTGGAAGCTTGGCAACCCCTTTCAATGAAAGTGATTCTCGTCAGTCTCTGCTTGGGGCTACTTCCATAGGACACAAACCATTACCATAGAACTAGGAACTACATTATAATGCCAAGTTTCAAAGAGCTAGCACAAACCTTGTTTCATTTAGAGTTCCAACTACATGTATCCATATAGGAGAAAACAGAGTGAATCCTAAACATGAAAACGGTTACTGCAAAGGAATGGTTTAACCTAGAAGAACGAAATTTGGTGAGCCTAGTGGGATTGGTGTCCTGATCATTAAATGGAAGTATCATCAAGATTGGGTAAAAAAATGTTTGCTGAGATTTCAGGAAACTCGTAGTTTTTTGGAAGCTTGGCAACCCCTTTCAATGAAAGTGATTCTCGTCAGTCTCTGCTTGGGGCTACTTCCATAGGACACAAACCATAGCCATAGAACTTGGAACTACATTATTGTGCCAAGTTTCAAAGAGCTAGCACAATCCGTATTTGATTTAGAGTTCTAACTACATGTATCCATATAGGAGAAACCAGAGTGAAACCTAAACATGAAAACGGTTACTGCAAAGGAACGGTTTAACCTAGAAGAACGAAATTTGGTGAGCCCAGTGGGATTGGTGTACTGATCATTAAATGGAAGTATCATAAAGATTGGGAGAAAAAATGTTTGCTGAGATTTCAGGAAACTCGTAGTTTTTGGAAGCTTGGCACCCCTTTCAATGAAAGTGATTCTCGTCAGTCTCTGCTTGGTGCTACTTCCATAGGACACAAACCATAGCCATAGAACTTGGAACTACATTATTGTGCCAAGTTTCAAAGAGCTAGCACAAACCGTGTTTGATTTAGAGTTCCAACTACATGTATCCATATAGGAGAAAACAGAGTGAAACCTAAACATGAAAATGGTTACGGCAAAGGAACGGTTTAACCTAGAAGAACGAGATTTGGTGAGCCTACTTAGATTGGTGTACTGATCATTAAATGGGAAGTTTCATCAAGATTGGGTGAAAAATGTATGCTGGGATTTCAGGAAACTCGTAGTTTTTTGGAAGCTTGGCAACCCCTTTCAATGAAAGTGATTCTCGTCAGTCTCTGCTTGGGGCTACTTCCATAGGACACAAACCATAGTGAATAGAACTTGGAACTAAATTATTGGGCCAAGTTTCAAAGAGCTAGCACAAACCGTGTTTGATTTAGAGTTCCAACTACATGTATCCATATAGGAGAAAACAGAGTGAAACCTATATATGAACATGTTTACTGCAAACGAACGATTTAACCTAGAAGAACGAAATTTGGTGAGCCAAGTGGGATTGGTGTAGTGATCATTAAATGGAGGTATCATCAACATTGGGTGAAAAAATGTTTGCTGAGATTTCAGGAAACTCGTAGTTTTTTGGAACCTTGGCAACCCTTTCAATGAAAGTGATTCTCGTCAGTCTGTCCTTGGGGATACTTCCATAGGAAACAACCATAGCCATGGAACTTGGTACTACATTATTGTGCCAAGTTTCAAAGAGCTAGCACAAACCGTGTTTGATTTAGAGTTCCAACTACATGCATCCATATAGGAGAAAACAGAGTGAAACCTAAACATGAAAACGGTTACTGCAAAGGAACGGTTTAAACCTAGAAGAACGAAATTTGGTCAGCCAAGTGGGACTTGTGTACTGATCATTACCTGCAAGTATCATCAAGATTGGGTGAAAAAATGTTTGCTGAGATTTCCGGAAACTAGTAGTTTTTGGGAAGCTTGGCAACACCTTTCAATGAAAGTGATTCTCGTCAGTCTCTGCTTGGGGCTACTTCCAAAGGACACAAACCATAGCCATAGAACTTGGAACTACAAAACATTTTTTTATTGTGGCAAGTTTCAAAGAGCTAGCACAAACCGTGTTTGATTTAGAGTTCCAACTACATGTATCCATATAGGAGAAAACAGAGTGAAACCTAAACATGAAAACGGTTACTGCAAAGGAACGGTTTAACCTAGAAGAACGAAATTTGGTGAGCAAAGTGGGACTGGTGTACTGATCATTACCTGCAAGTATCATCAAGATTGGGTGAAAAAATGTTTGCTGAGATTTCAGGAAACTCGTAGTTTTTTGGAAGCTTGGCAACCCCTTTCAATGAAAGTGATTCTCGTCAGTCTCTGCTTGGGGCTACTTCCACAGGACACAAACCATAGCCATAGAACGTGGAACTACATTATTGTGCCAAGTTTCAAAGAGCTAGCAGAATCTTGTTCGATTTAGAGTTCCAACTACATGTATCCATATAGGAGAAAACACAGTGAAACCTAAACATGAAAACGGTTACTGCAAAGCAACGGTTTAACCTAGAAGAACGAAATTTGGTGAGCCAAGTGGGAACTGGTGTACTGATCATTACCTGCAAGTATCATCAATATTGGGTAAAAAAAATGTTGGCTGAGACTTCAGGAATCTCGTAGTTTTTGGAAGCTTGGCAACCCCTTTCAATGAAAGTGATTCTCGTCAGTCTCTGCTTGGGGCTACTTCAATAAGACACAAACCATAGCCATGAATCTTGGAACTACATTATTGTGCCATGTATCAAGGAGGTAGCACAAACGGTGTTTGATTTAGAGTTCCAACTACATGTATTCATATAGGAGAAAACAGAGTGAAACCTAAACATGAAAACGGTAACTGCAAAGGAACGGTTTAACCTAGAAGAACGAAATTTGGTGAGCCAAGTAGGATTGGTGTACTGATCATTAAATGGAAGTATCATAAAGATTGGAAGAAAAAATGTTTGCTAAGATTTCAGGAAACTCGTAGTTTTTTTGGAAGCTTGGAACCCCTTTCAATGAAAGTCATTTTTCGTCAGTCTCTGCTTGGGGCTACTTCCATAGGACACAAACCATAGCCATAGAACTTGGAACTACATTATTGTGCCCAGTTTCAAAGAGATAGCACAAACCATGTTTGATTTAGAGTTCCAAATCATGTATCCATATAGGAGAAAAACAGAGTGAAACCTAAACTTGAAAACGGTTACTGCAAAGAAACGGTTTAACCTAGAAGAACGAAATTTGGTGAGCCAAGTGGGATTGTTTGTACAGGTCATTAAATTGATGTATCATCAAATTGGGTGAAAAATGTTTGCTGAGATTTCAGGAAACTCGTAGTTTTTTGGAAGCCTGGAAACCCCTTTCAATGAAAGGGATTCTCGTCAGTCTCTGCTTTTGGCTACATCCATAGGACACAAACCATAGCCATAGAACTTGGAACGTCATTATTGTGCCAAGTTTCAAAGAGTTAGCACAAACCGTGTTTGATTTAGTGTTCCAACTACATATATCCATATAGAAGAAAACAGAGTGAAACCTAAACATGAAAACGGTTCCTGCAAAGGAACGGTTTAACCTAGAAGAACGAAATTCGGTGAGCCAAGTGGGACTGGTGTACTGATCATTACCTGCAAGTATCATCATGGTTGGGTCAAAAAATGTTTGCTGAGATTTCAGGAAACTCGTCGTTTTTTGGAAGCTTGGCAACCCCTTTCAATGAAAGTGATTCTCGTCAGTCTCTGCTTGGGCTACTTCCATAGGACACAAACCATAGCCATAGAACTTGGAACTACATTATTGTGCCAAGTTTCAAACCGCTAGCACAAACCGTGTTTGATTTAGAGTTCCAACTACATGTATCCTTATAGGAGAAACCAGAGTGAAACCTAAACATGAAAACGGGTTACTGCAACGGAACGGTTTAACTAGAAGAACGAAATTTGGTGAGCCAAGTGGGACTGGTGTACTGATCATTACCAGCAAGTAATCATCAAGATTGGGTGAAAAAATGTTTGCTGAGATTTCAGGAAACTCGTAGTTTTTTGGAAGCTTGGCAACCCCTTTCAATGAAAGTGTTTCTCGTCAGTCTCTGCTTGGGGCTTCTTCCATAGGACACATACCATAGCCATAGAAATGGGAACTACATTATTGTGCCAAGTTTCAAAGAGCTAGGACAAACCGTTTTTGATTTAGAGTTCCAACTACATGTATCCATATAGGAGAAAACAGAGTGAAACCTAAACATGAAAACGGTTACTGCAACGAACGGTTTAACCTAGAAGAACGAAATTTGGTGAGCCAAGTGGGATTGGTGTACTGATCATTAAAGGAAGTATCATAAAGATTGGAAGAAAAAATGTTTGCTGAGATTACAGGAAACTCGTAGTTTTTTGGAAGCTTGGAAACCCCTTTCAATGAAAGTGATTCTCGTCAGTCTCTGCTTGGGGCTACTTCCACAGGACACAAAACCATAGCCATAGAACTTGGAACTACATTATTGTGCCAAGTTTCAAAGAGCTAGCAGAATCGTGTTCGATTTAGAATTCCAACTACATGTATCCATATAGGAGAAAACAGAGTGAAACCTAAAACATGAAAACGGTTACTGCAAAGCAACGGTTTAACCTAGAAGAACGAAATTTGGTGAGCCAAGTGGGACTGGTGTACTGATCATTACCTGCAAGTATCATCAAGATTGGGTGAAAAAATGTTTGCTGAGATTTCAGGAAACTCGTAGTTTTTGGAAGCCTGGAAACCCCTTTCAATGAACGGGATTCTCGTCAGTCTCTGCTTTTGGCTACATCTTTAGGACACAAACATAGCCATAGAACTTGGAACTACATTATTGTGCCAAGATTCAAAGAGCTAGCACAAACCGTGTTTGATTTAGAATTCCAAATACATGTATCCATATAGGAGAAAACAGAGTGAAACCTAAACATGAAAACGGTTCCTGCAAAGGAACGGTTTAAACTAGAAGAACGAAATTTGGTGAGCCAAGTGCGATTAGTGTACTCATCATTACCTGAAAGTATCATAAAGATTGGGTGAAAAAATGATTGCTGAGATTTCAGAAAACTCGTAGTTTTTTGGAAGCTTCGCAAGCCCTTTCAATGAAAGTGATTCTCCTCAGTCTCTGCTTGTTGCTACTTCCATAGGACACAAACCATAGCCATAGAACTTGGAACTACATTATTGTGCCAAGTTTCAAAGAGCTAGCACAGACCGTGTTTGATTTAGTGTTCCAACTACATATATCCATATAGAAGAAAACAGAGTGAAACCTAAACTTGAAAACGGTTCCTGCAAAGGAACGGTTTAACCTAGAAGAACGAAATTCGGTGAGCCAAGTGGGACTAGTGTACTGATCATTACCTGCAAGTATCATCATGATTGGGTCAAAAAATGTTTGCTGAGATTTCAGGAAACTCGTAGTTTTTTGGAAGCTGGCAACCCCTATCAATGAAAGTGATTCTCGTCAGTCTCTGCTTGGGGCTACTTCCATAGGACACAAACCATAGCCATAGAACTTGGAACTACATTATTGTGCCAAGTTTCAAAGAGCTAGCACAACCGTGTTTGATTTAGAGTTCCAACTACATGTATCCATATAGGAGAAAACAGAGTGAAACCTAAACAGAAAAACGGTTAATGCAAAGAACGGTTTAACCTAGAAGAGCGAAATTTGGTGAGCCAAGTGGGACTGGTGTACTGATCATTACCTGCAAGTATCATCAACATTGGGTGAAAAAATGTTTGTTGAGATTTCAGGAAACTCGTACTTTTTTGGAAGCTTGGAACCCCCTTTCAATGAAAGGGATTCTCGTCAGTCTCTGCTTGGGGCTACTTCCATAGGACACAAACCATAGCCATAGAACTTGGAACTACATTATTGTGCCAAGTTTCAAAGAGCTAGCAAAAACCGTGTTTGATTTAGATTCCAACTACATGTATCCATATAGGAGAAAATAGAGTGAAACTTAAACATGAAAACGGTTACTGCAAAGCAAAGGTTTAACATAGAAGATCGAAATTGGTGAGCTAAGTGGGATTCTGTTCTGATCATTAAATGGAATATCATAAAATTGGGAGAAAAAATGATTGCTGAGATTTCAGGAAACTCGTAGTTTTTTGGAAGCTTGGAAACCCCTTACAATGAAAGTGATTCTCGTCAGTCTGTGCTTGGGGCTACTTCCAAGGGACACAAACCATAGCCATAGAACTTGGAATTACATTATTGTGCCAAGTTTCAAAGAGCTAGCACAAACCGTGTTTGATGTAGAGTTCGAATTACATGTATCCATATGGGAGAAAACAGAGTGAAACCTAAACATGAAAACGGTTACTGCAAAGGACGGTTTAACCTAGAAGAACGAAATTAGGTGAGCCACGTGGGACTGCTGTACTGATCATTACCTGCAAGTATCATCAAGATTCGGTATTGAGGAAACTCGTAGTTTTTTGGAATCTTGGCAACACCTTCAATGAAAGGGATTCTCGTCAGTCTCTGCTTGGGGCTACTTCCATAAGACACAAAACATAGCCATAGAACTTGGAACTACATTATTGTGCCAAGTTTCAAAGAGCTAGCACAAACCGTGTTTGATTTAGAGTTCCAAATACATGTATCCATATAGGAGAAAACAGAGTGAAACTTAACATGAAAACGGTTACTGCAAAGGAACTGTTTAACATAGAAGAACGAAATTTGGTGAGCAAAGTGGGATTGGTGTTCTGATCATTAAATGGAAAGTATCATAAGTATTGGGAGAAAAAATGATTGCTGAGATTTCAGGAAACTCCTAGTTTTTTGGATGCTTGGAAACCCCTTTCAATGAAAGTGATTCTCGTCATTCTCTGCTTGGGGCTACTTCCATAGGACACAAACCATAGCCATAGACCTTGGAACTACAATATTGTGCCAAGTTTCAAACAGCTAGCAATAACCGTGTTTGATTTAGAGTTCCAACTACATGTATCCATATAGGAGAAAACAGAGTGAAATCTAAACATGAAAACGGTTACTGCAAAGGAACGGTTTAACCTAGAAGAACAAAATTTGGTGAGCCAAGTGGGACTGGTGTACTGATCATTACCTGCAAGTACCATCACGATTGGGTGAAAAAATGTTTGCTGAGATTTCAGGAAACTCGTAGTTTTTTGGAATCTTGGCAACACCTTTCAATGAAAGGGATTCTCGTCAGTCTCTGCTTGGGGCTACTTCCATAGGACACAAAACATAGCCATAGAACTTGGAACTACATTATTGTGCCAAGTTTCAAAGAGCTAGCACAAACCGTGTTTGATTTAGCGTTCCAAATACATGTATCCATATAGGAGAAAACAGAGTGAAACCTAAACATGAAAACGGTTACTGCAAAGCAAAGGTTTAAGCTAGAAGAACGAAATTTGGTGAGCCAAGTGGGATTGGTGTTCTGATCATTAAATGGAAGTATCATAAAATTGGGAGAAAAAATGATTGCTGACATTTCAGGATACTCGTAGTTTTTTGGAGGCTTCGAAATCCCTTACAATGAAAGTGATTCTCTTCAGTCTCTGCTTGGGGCTACTTCAATAGGACACAAACCATAGCGATAGAACTTGGAATTACATTATTTTGCCAAGTTTCAAAGAGCTAGCACAAACCGTGTTTGATTTATAGTTCCAACTACATGTATCCATATAGGAGAAAACAGAGTGAAACCTAAACATGAAAACGGTTCCTGCAAAGGACGGTTTAACGTAGAAGAACGAAATTTGGTGAGCCAAGTGGGATTGGTGTACTGATCATTACCTGCAAGTATCATCAAGATTGGGTGAAAAAAGGTTTGCTGAGATTTCAGGAAACTCGTAGTTTTTTGAAGCTTGGCAACCCCTTTCAATGAAAGTGATTCTCATCAGTCTCTGCTTGGGGCTACTTCCATAGGACACAAACCATAGCCATAGAACTTGGAACTACATTATTGTGCCAGGTTTCAGAAAGCTAGCACAAACCGTGTTTGATTTAGAGTTCCAACTACATGTATCCATATAGGAGAAAACAGAGTGAATCCTAAATATGTAAACGGTTGCTGCAAAGCAATGGTTAACCTAAAACAACGAAATTTGCTGAGCCAAGTGGGATTGGTGTACTGATCATTAAATGGAAGTATCATAAAGATTGGGAGAAAAAATGATTGCTGAGATTTCAGGAACTCGTACTTTTTTGGAAGCATGGCAACCCCTTTCAATGAAAGTGATTCTCGTCAGTCTCTACTTGGGCTACTTACATAGGATACAAACCATAGCCATAGAACTTGGAACTACATTATTGTGAAAAGTTTCAAAGAGCTAGCACAAACCGTGTTTGATTTAGAGATCCAACTACATGTATCCATATAGGAGAAAACAGAGTGAAACCTAAATATGAAACGGTTCCTGCAAAGGAACGGTTTAACCTAGAAGAATGAAATTTGGTGAGCCAAGTGGGACTGGTGTACTGATCAATACCTGCAAGTATCATCATGATTGGGTGAAAAATGTTTGCTGAGTTTTCTGGAATCTCGTAGTTGTTTGGAAGCTTGGCAACCCCTTTCAATGAAAGTGATTCTCGTCAGTCTCTGCTTGTTGCTACTTCCATAGGACACAAACCATAGCGATAGAACTTGGAGCTACATTATTGTGCCAAGTTTCAAAGAGCTAGCACAAACCGTGTTTGATTTAGAGTTCCAACTACATGTATCCATATAGGAGAAAACAGAGTGAAACCTAAACATGAAAACGGTTACTGCAAAGGAACGGTTTAACCTAGAAGAACGAAATTTGATGAGGCAAGTGGGACTGGTGTACTGATCATTACATGCAAGTATCATCAAGGTTGGGTGAAAAAATGTTTGTTGAGATTTCAGGAAACTTGTACTTTTTTGGAAGCTTGGCAACCCCTTTCAATGAAAGTGATTCTCATCAGTCTCTCCTTGGGGCTACTACCATAGGACACAAACCATAGCCATAGAACTTGGAACTACATTATTGTGCCAAGTTTCAAAGAGCTAGCACAAACTGTGTTTGATTTAGAGTTCCAACTACATATATCCATATATCAGAAAACAGAGTGAAACCTAAATATGAAAACGGTTACTGCAAAGGAATGGTTTAACCTGGAAGAACGAAATTTGGTGAGCCAAGTGGGATTGGTGTACTGATCATTAAATGGAAGTATCATAAAGATTGGGAGAAAAAATGATTGCTGAGATTTCAGGAAACTCGTAGTTTTTTGGAAGCTTGGCAACCCCTTTCAATGAAAGTGATTCTCGTCAGTCTCTGCTTGGGGCTACTTCCATAGGACACACACCATAGCGATAGAACTTGTAACTACATTATTGTGCCAAGTTTCAAAGAGCTAGCACAAACCGTGTTTGATTTAGAGTTCCAACTACATGTATCCATATAGGAGAAAACAGAGTGAAACGTAAACATGAAAACGGTTACTGCAAAGGAACGGTTTAACCTAGAAGAACGAAATTTGGTGAGCCAAGTGGGACTGGTATTCTGATCATTACCTGCAAGTATCATCAAGATTGGGTGAAAAAATGTTTGCTGAGATTTCAGGAAACTCGTAGTTTTTTGGAAGCTTGGCAACCCCTTTCAATGAAAGTGATTCTCCTCAGTCTTTGTTTGGGGCTACTTCCATAGGACAAAAACATTAGCCATAGAATTTGGAACTACATTATTGTGCCGAGTTTCAAAGAGCTAGCACAAACCGTGTTTGATTTAGAGTTCCAACTACATGTATCCATATAGGAGAAAACAGAGTGAAACCTAAATATGAAAACGGTTACTGCAAAGGAACGGTTTAACCTAGAAGAACCAAATTTTGTCAGCCAAGTGGGACTGGTGTACTGATCATTACCTGCAAGTATCATCAAGATTGGGTGAAAAAATGTTTGTTGAGATTTCAGGTAACTCGTAGTTTTTTGGAAGCTTGGCAACCCCTTTCAATGAAAGTGATTCTCGTCAGTCTCTGCTTGGGGCTACTTCCATAGGACACACACCATAGCGATAGAACTTGTAACTACATTATTGTGCCAAGTTTCAAAGAGCTAGCACAAACCGTGTTTGACTTAGAGTTCCAACTACATGTATCCATATAGGAGAAAACAGAGTGAAACCTAAACATGACAACGGTTACTGCAAAGGAACGGTTTAACATAGAAGAACGAAATTTGGTGAGCCAAGTGGGATTGGTGTACTGATCATTAAATGGAAGTATCATAAATATTGGGAGAAAAAAAGATTGCTGAGATTTCAGGAAACTCGTAGTTTTTTGGAAGCCTGGAAACCCCTTTCAATGAAAGGGATACTCGTCAGTCTCTGCTTTTGGCTACATCCATAGGACACAAACCATAGCCATAGAACTTGGAACGTCATTATTGTGCCAAGTTTCAAAGAGTTAGCACAAACCGTGTTTGATTTAGAATTCCAAATACATGTATCCATATAGGAGAAAACAGAGTGAAACCTAAACATGAAAACGGTTCCTGCAAAGGAACGGTTTAACCTAGAAGAACGAAATTTGGTGAGCCAAGTGCGATTAGTGTACTCATCATTACCTGCAAGTATCATAAAGATTGGGTGAAAAAATGATTGCTGAGATTTCAGGAAACTCTTAGTTTTTTGGAAGCTTCGCAAGCCCTTTCAATGAAAGTGATTCTCCAGAGTCTCTGCTTGTTGCTACTTCCATAGGACACAAACCATAGCCATAGAACTTGGAACTACATTATTGTGCCAAGTTTCAAAGAGCTAGCACAAACCGTGTTTGATTTAGTGTTCCAACTACATATATCCATATAGAAGAAAACAGAGTGAAACCTAAACATGAAAACGGTTCCTGCAAAGGAACGGTTTAACCTAGAAGAACGAAATTCGGTGAGCCAAGTGGGACTGGTGTACTGATCATTACCTGCAAGTATCATCATGATTGGGTCAAAAAATGTTTGCTGAGATTTCAGGAAACTCGTCGTTTTTTGGAAGCTTGGCAACCCCTTTCAATGAAAGTGATTCTCGTCAGTCTCTGCTTGGGGCTACTTCCATAGGACACAAACCATAGCCATAGAACTTGGAACTACATTATTGTGCCAAGTTTCAAACCGCTAGCACAAACCGTGTTTGATTTAGAGTTCCAACTACATGTATCCTTATAGGAGAAACCAGAGTGAAACCTAAACATGAAAACGGTTACTGCAACGGAACGGTTTAACCTAGAAGAACGAAATTTGGTGAGCCAAGTGGGACTGGTGTACTGATCATTACCTGCAAGTACCATCACGATTGGGTGAAAAAATGTTTGCTGAGATTTCAGGAAACTCGTAGTTTTTTGGAAGCTTGGCAACCCCTTTCAATGAAAGTGTTTCTCGTCAGTCTCTGCTTGGGGCTTCTTCCATAGGACACATACCATAGCCATAGAAATGGGAACTACATTATTGTGCCAAGTTTCAAAGAGCTAGGACAAACCGTTTTTGATTTAGAGTTCCAACTACATGTATCCATATAGGAGAAAACAGAGTGAAACCTAAACATGAAAACGGTTACTGCAAACGAACGGTTTAACCTAGAAGAACGAAATTTGGTGAGCCAAGTGGGATTGGTGTACTGATCATTAAATGGAAGTATCATAAAGATTGGAAGAAAAAATGTTTGCTGAGATTACAGGAAACTCGTAGTTTTTTGGAAGCTTGGAAACCCCTTTCAATGAAAGTGATTCTCGTCAGTCTCTGCTTGGGGCTACTTCCACAGGACACAAACCATAGCCATAGAACTTGGAACTAAATTATTGTGCCAAGTTTCAAAGAGCTAGCAGAATCGTGTTCGATTTAGAATTCCAACTACATGTATCCCTGTAGGAGAAAACAGAGTGAAACCTAAACATGAAAACGGTTACTGCAAAGCAACGGTTTAACCTAGAAGAACGAAATTTGGTGAGCCAAGTGGGACTGGTGTACTGATCATTACCTGCAAGTACCATCACGATTGGGTGAAAAAATGTTTGCTGAGATTTCAGGAAACTCGTAGTTTTTTGGAATCTTGGCAACACCTTTCAATGAAAGGGATTCTCGTCAGTCTCTGCTTGGGGCTACTTCCATAGGACACAAAACATAGCCATAGAACTTGGAACTACATTATTGTGCCAAGTTTCAAAGAGCTAGCACAAACCGTGTTTGATTTAGGGTTCCAAATACATGTATCCATACAGGAGAAAACAGAGTGAAACCTAAACATGAAAACGGTTACTGCAAAGCAAAGGTTTAAGCTAGAAGAACGAAATTTGGTGAGCCAAGTGGGATTGGTGTTCTGATCATTAAATGGAAGTATCATAAAATTGGGAGAAAAAATGATTGCTGACATTTCAGGATACTCGTAGTTTTTTGGAGGCTTGGAAATCCCTTACAATGAAAGTGATTCTCTTCAGTCTCTGCTTGGGGCTACTTCAATAGGACACAAACCATAGCGATAGAACTTGGAATTACATTATTTTGCCAAGTTTCAAAGAGCTAGCACAAACCGTGTTTGATTTATAGTTCCAACTACATGTATCCATATAGGAGAAAACAGAGTGAAACCTAAAGATGAAAACGGTTCCTGCAAAGGAACGGTTTAACGTAGAAGAACGAAATTTGGTGAGCCAAGTGGGATTGGTGTACTGATCATTAAATGGAAGTATCATAAAGATTGGGAGAAAAAATGATTGCTGAGATTTCAGGAAACTCGTACTTTTTTGGAAGCATGGCAACCCCTTTCAATGAAAGTGATTCTCGTCAGTCTCTGCTTGTTGCTACTTCCATAGGACACAAACCATAGCGATAGAACTTGGAGCTACATTATTGTGCCAAGTTTCAAAGAGCTAGCACAAACCGTGTTTGATTTAGAGTTCCAACTACATGTATCCATATAGGAGAAAACAGAGTGAAACCTAAACATGAAAACGGTTACTGCAAAGGAACGGTTTAACCTAGAAGAACGAAATTTGGTGAGGCAAGTGGGACTGGTGTACTGATCATTAAATGGAAGTATCATAAAGATTGGGAGAAAAAATGATTGCTGAGATTTCAGGAAACTCGTAGTTTTTTGGAAGCTTGGCAACCCCTTTCAATGAAAGTGATTCTCGTCAGTCTCTGCTTGGGGCTACTTCCATAGGACACACACCATAGCGATAGAACTTGTAACTACATTATTGTGCCAAGTTTCAAAGAGCTAGCACAAACCGTGTTTGATTTAGAGTTCCAACTACATGTATCCATATAGGAGAAAACAGAGTGAAACGTAAACATGGAAACGGTTACTGCAAAGGAACGGTTTAACCTAGAAGAACGAAATTTGGTGAGCCAAGTGGGACTGGTATACTGATCATTACCTGCAAGTATCTTCAAGATTGGGTGAAAAAATGTTTGCTGAGATTTCAGGAAACTCGTAGTTTTTTGGAAGCTTGGCAACCCCTTTCAATGAAAGTGATTCTCCTCAGTCTTTGTTTGGGGCTACTTCCATAGGACAAAAACATTAGCCATAGAATTTGGAACTACATTATTGTGCCAAGTTTCAAAGAGCTAGCACAAACCGTGTTTGATTTAGAGTTCCAACTACATGTATCCATATAGGAGAAAACAGAGTGAAACCTAAACATGAAAACGGTTACTGCAAAGGAACGGTTTAACCTAGAAGAACCAAATTTTGTCAGCCAAGTGGGACTGGTGTACTGATCATTACCTGCAAGTATCATCAAGATTGGGTGAAAAAATGTTTGTTGAGATTTCAGGTAACTCGTAGTTTTTTGGAAGCTTGGCAACCCCTTTCAATGAAAGTGATTCTGGTCAGTCTCTGCTTGGGGCTACTTCCATAGGACACAAACCATAGCCATAGAACTTGGAACTACATTATTGTGCCAAGTTTCAAAGAGCTAGCACAAACCGTGTTTGATTTAGAGTTCCAACTACATGTATCCATATAGGAGAAAACAGACTGAAACCTAAATATGAAAACGGTTACTGCAAAGGAATGGTTTAACCTAGAAGAACGAAATTTGGTGAGCCAAGTGGGATTGGTGTACTGATCATTAAATGGAAGTATCATAAAGATTGGGAGAAAAAATGATTGCTGAGATTTCAGGAAACTCGTAGATATTTTGAAGCTTGGAAACCCCTTTCAATGAAAGTGATTCTCGTCAGTCTCTGCTTGGGGCTACTTCCATAGGACACACACCATAGCAATAGAACTTGTAACTACATTATTGTGCCAAGTTTCAAAGAGCTAGCACAAACCGTGTTTGACTTAGAGTTCCAACTACATGTGTCCATATAGGAGAAAACAGAGTGAAACCTAAACATGAAAACGGTTACTGAAAAGGAATGGTTCAACCTAGAAGAACGAAATTTGGTGAGCCAAGTGGGACTGGTGTACTGATCATTACCTGCAAGTATCATCAAGATTGGTTGAAAAAATGTTTGCTGAGATTTCATGAAACTCGTAGTTTTTTGGAAGCTTGGCAACCCCTTTCAATGAAAGTGATTCTCGTCAGTCTCTGCTTGGGGCTACTTCCATAGGACAAAAACCATAGCCATAGAACTTGGAACTACATTATTGTGCCAAGTTTCAAAGAGTTAGCACAAACCGTGTTTGATTTAGATTTCCAACTACATGTATCCATATAGGAGAAAACAGAGTGAAACCTAAACATGAAAACGGTTACTGCAAAGGAACGGTTTAACCTAGAAGAACGAAATTAGGTGAGCCAAGTGAGACTGGTGTACTGATCATTACCTGCAAGTATCATCAAGATTGGGTGAAAAAATGTTTGTTGAGATTTCAGGAAACTCGTACTTTTTTGTAAGCTTGGCAACACCTTTCAATGAAAGTGATTCTCATCAGTCTCTGCTTGGGGCTACTTCCATAGGACACAAACCACAGCCATAGATCTTGGAACTACATTATTTTGCCAAGCTTCAAAGAGCTAGCACAAACCGTGTTAGATTTAGAGTTCCAACTACATGTATCCATATAAGAGAAAACAGACTGAAACCTAAATATGAAAACGGATACTGCAAAGGAACGGTTTAACCTAGAAGAACGAAATTTGGTGAGCCAAGTGGGACTGGTGTACTGATCATTACCTGCAAGTACCATCAAGATTCTGAGAAAAAATTATTGCTGAGATTTCAGGAAACTCGTAGTTTTTTGGAAGCTTGGCAACCCCTTTCAATGAAAGTGATTCTCGTCAGTCTCTGCTTGGGGCTACTTCCATAGGACACAAACCATAGTGATAGAACTTGGAACTACATTATTGTGCCAAGTTTCAAAGAGCTAGCACAAACCGTGTTTGATTTAGAGTTCCAACTACATGTATCCATATAGGAGAAAACAGAGTGAAACCTAAACATGAAAACGGTTACTGCAAAGGAACGTTTTAATCTAGAAGAACGACATTTGGTGAGCCAAGTGGGATTGGTGTACTGATCATCACCTGCAAGTATCATCAAGATTGGGTGAAAAAATGTTTGCTGAGACTTCAGGAATTTCGTAGTATTTTGGAAGCTTGGCAACCCCTTTCAATGAAAGTGATTCTCGTCAGTCTCTGCTTGGGGCTATTTCCATAGGACACACACCATAGCGATAGAACTTGTAACTACATTATTGTGCCAAGTTTCAAAGAGCTAGCACAAACCGTGTTTGATTTAGAGTTCCAACTACATGTATCCTTATAGGAGAAAACAGAGTGAAACCTAAACATGAAAACGGTTACTGCAAAGGAACGGTTTAACATAGAAGAACGAAATTTGGTGAGCCAAGTGGGACTGGTATACTGATCATTACCTGCAAGTATCTTCAAGATTGGGTGAAAAAATGTTTGCTGAGATTTCAGGAAACTCGTAGTTTTTTGGAAGCTTGGCATCCCCTTACAATGAAAGTGATTCTCGTCAGTCTTTGTTTGGGGCTACTTCCATAGGACAAAAACATTAGCCATAGAACTTGGAACTACATTATTGTGCCAAGTTTCAAAGAGCTAGCACAAACCGTGTTTGATTTAGAGTTCCAACTACATGTATCCATATAGGAGAAAACAGAGTGAAACCTAAACATGAAAACGGTTACTGAAAAGTAACGGTTCAACCTAGAAGAATGAAATTTGGTCAGCCAAGTGGGAATGGTGTACTGATCATTACCTGCAAGTATCATCAAGATTGGGTGAAAAAATGTTTGCTGAGATTTCAGGAAACTCGTAGTTTTTTGGAAGCTTGGCAACCCCTTTCAATGAAAGTGATTCTCGTCAGTCTCTGCTTGGGGCTACTTCCACAGGACAAAAACATTAGCCATAGAACTTGGAACTACATTATTGTGCCAAGTTTCAAAGAGCTAGCACAAACCGTGTTTGATTTAGAGTTCCAACTACATGTATCCATATAGGAGAAAACAGAGTGAAACCTAAACATGAAAACGGTTACTGCAAGGGAACGGTTTAACCTAGAAGAACGAAATTTGGTGAGCCAAGTGGGACTGGTGTACTGATCATTACCTGCAAGTATCATCAAGATTGGGTGAAAAAATGTTTGTTGAGATTTCAGGAAACTCGTACTTTTTTTGGAAGCTTGGCAACCCCTTTCAATGAAAGTGATTCTCGTAAGTCTCTGCTTGGGGCTACTTCCATAGGACACAACCCATAGTGATAGAACTTGGAACTACATTATTTTGCCAAGCTTCAAAGAGCTAGCACACACCGTGTTTGATTTAGAGTTCCAACTACATGTATCCATATAGGAAAAAACAGAGTGAAACCTAAATATGAAAACGGTTACTGCAAAGGAACGGTTTAACCTAGAAGAACGAAATTTGTGAGCCAAGTGGGATTGCTGTACTAATCATTAAATGGAAGTATCATTAAGATTGGGAGAAAAAATGATTGCTGAGATTTGAGGAAACTCGTAGTTTTTTGGAAGCTTAGCAAGCCCTTTCAATAAAAGTAATTCTTGTCAGTCTCGGCATGGGGCTACTTCCATAGGACACAAACCATAACGATAGAACTTGGAGATACATTATTGTGCAGAGTTTCAAAGAGCTAGCACAAACCGTTTTTGATTTAGAGTTCCAAATACATGTATCCTTATAGGAGAAACCAGAGTGAAACCTAAACATGAAAACGGTTACTGCAAAGGAACGGTTTAACCTAGAAGAACGAAATTTTGTCAGCCAAGTGGGACTGGTGTACTGATCATTAAATGGAAGTATCATCAAGATTGGGTGAAAAAATGTTTGCTGATATTTCAGGAAACTCGTAGTTTTTTGGAAGCTTGGCAACCCCTTTCAATGAAAGTGATTCTCGTCAGTCTCTGCTTGGGGCTACATCCATAGGACACAAACCATAGCCATAGAACTTGGAACTACATTATTGTGCCAAGTTTCAAACCGCTAGCACAAACCGTGTTTGATTTAGAGTTCCAAATACATGTATTCATATAGGAGAAAACAGAGTGAAACCTAAACATGAAAACGGTTACTGCAACGGAACGGTTTAACCTAGAAGAACGAAATTTGGTGAGCCAAGTGGGATTGGTGTACTGGTCATTAAATGGATGTATCATAAAGATTGGGTGAAAAAATGTTTGCTGAGATTTCAGGAAACTCGTAGTTTTTTGGAAGCTTGGCAAGCCCTTTCAATGAATGTGATTCAAGTCAGTCGCTGCTTGGAGCTACTTCCATAGGACACAAACCATAGCCATAGAACTTGGAACTACATTATTGTGCCAAGTTTCAAAGAGCTAGCACAAACCGTGTTTGATTTAGAGTTCCAAATACATGTATCCATATAGGAGAAAACAGAGTGGAACCTAAACATGAAAACGGTTACTGCAAAGGAATGGTTTAACCTAGAAGAACGAAATTTGGTGAGCCAAGTGGGATTGGTGTACTGATCATCAAATGGAAGTATCATCAAGATGGGGTGAAAAAATGTTTGCTGAGATTTCAGGAAACTAATAGTTTGTTGGAAGCTTGGCAACCCCTTTCAATGAAAGTGATTCTCGTCAGTCTCTGCTTGGGGCTACTTCCATAGGACACAAACCATAGCCATAGAACTTGGAACTACATTATTTTGCCAAGTTTCAAAGAGCTAGCACAAACCGTGTTTGATTTAGAGTTCCAAATACATGTATCCTTATAGGAGAAAACAGAGTGAAACCTAAACATGAAAACGGTTACTGCAAAGGAACGGTTTAACATAGAAGAACGAAATTTGGTGAGCCAAGTGGGACTGGTGTACTGATCATTACCTGCAAGTATCATCAAGATTGGGTGAAAAAATGTTTGCTGGGATTTCAGGAAACTCGTAGTTTTTTGGAAGCTTGGCAAGCCCTTTCAATGAAAGTGATTCTCGTCAGTTTGTGCTTGGGGCTACTTCAATAAGACACAAACCATAGCAATGAAACTTGGAACTACATTATTGTGCCAAGTCTCAATGAGTTAGCACAAACCGTGTTTGATTTAGAGTTCCAAATACATGTATTCATATAGGAGAAAACAGAGTGAAACCTAAACATGAAAACGGTTACTGCAAAGGAACGGTTTAACCTAGAAGAACGAAATTTGGTCAGCCAAGTGGGACTGGTGTACTGATCATTACCTGCAAGTATCATCATGATTGGGTGAAAAAATGTTTGCTGAGATTTCAGGAAACTCGTAGTTTTTTGGAAGCTTGGCAAGCCCTTTCAATGAAAGTGATTCTCGTCAGTTTGTGCTTGGAGCTACTTCAATAAGACACAAACCATAGCAATGAAACTTGGAACTACATTATTGTGCCAAGTCTCAATGAGCTAGCACAAACCGTGTTTGATTTAGAGTTCCAAATACATGTATTCATAGAGGAGAAAACAGAGTGAAACCTAAACATGAAAACGGTTACTGCAAAGGAACGGTTTAACCTAGAAGAATGAAATTTGGTGAGCCAAGTGGGACTGGTGTACTGATCATTACCTGCAAGGATCATCAAGATTGGGAGAAAAAATGATTGCTGAGATTTCAGGAAACTCGTAGTTTTTTGGAAGCTTGGCAATCCTTTCAATGAAAGTGATTCTCGTCAGTCTCTGCTTGGGGCTAATTCCATAGGACACAAACCATAGCCATAGATTTTGGAACCACATTATTGTGCCAAGTTTAAAAGAGCTAGAAAACCATGTTTGAAAAAGAGTTCCAACTACATGTATCCATATAGGAGAAAACAGAGTGAAACCAAAACATGAAAACGGTTACTGCAAAGGAATGGTTTAACCTAGAAGAACGAAATTTGTTGAGCCAAGTAAGACTGCTGTACTGATCATTAAATGGAAGTATCAACAAGTTTGGGTGAAAAAAATGTTTCCTGAGATTTCAGGAAACTCGTAGTTTTTTGGAAGCTTGGCAACCCCTTTCAATGAATGTGATTCTTGTCAGTCTCTGCTTGGGGCTATTTCCATAGGACACAAACCATAGCCATAGAACTTGGAACTACATTATTGTGCCAAGTTTCAAAGAGCTAGCACAAACCGTGTTTGATTTAGAGTTCCAACTACATTTATCCTTATAGGAGAAAACAGAGTGAAACCTAAACATGAAAAAGGTTACTGCAAAGCAAAAGTTTAACCTAGAAGAACGAAATTTGGTGAGCCAAGTGGGATTGGTGTACTGATCATTAAATGGAAGTATCATAAAAATTGGGAGAAAAAATGATTGCTGAGATTTCAGGAAAATCATAGTTTTTTGGAAGCTTGGAAACCCCTTTCAATGAAAGTGATCCTCGTCAGTCTCTGTTTGGGGCTACTTCCATATGACACACACCATAGCGATAGAACTTGGAACTACATTATTTTGATCAGTTTCAAAGAGCTAGCACAAACCGTGTTTGATTTAGAGTTCCATCTACATGTATCCATATAAGAGAAAACAGAGTGAAACCTAAACATGAAAACGGTTCCTGCAAAGGAACGGTTTAACCTGGAAGAACGAAATTTGGTGAGCCAAGTGGGACTGGAGTACTGATCATTACCTGCTAGTATCATCAAGATTGGGTGAAAAAAATGTTTGCTAAGATTTCAGGAAACTCTTAGTTTTTTGGACGCTTGGCAACCCCTTTCAATGAAAGGGATTCTCGTCAGTCTCTGCTTGGGGCTACTTCCATAGGACACAAACCATAGCCATAGAAATTGGAATTACATTATTGTGCCAAGTTTCAAAGAGCTAGCACAAACCGTGTTTGATTTAGAGTTCCAACTACATGTATCCATATAGGAGAAAACAGAGTGAAACATAACCATGAAAACGTTTACTGCAAAGGAACGGTTTAACCTAGAAGAACGAAATTTGGTGAGCCAAGTGGGACTGGTGTACTGATCATTTAATGGATGTATCATCAAGATTGGGTGAAAAAATATTTGCTGAGATTTCAGGAAACTCGTAGTTTTTTGGAAGCTTGGCAAGCCCTTTCAATGAAAGTGATTCTCGTCAGTCTCTGCTTGGGGCTACTTAAATAGGACACAAACCGTAGCGATAGAACTTGGAACTACATTATTGTGCCAAGTTTAAAGGAGCTAGCACAAACCGTTTTTGATTTAGAGTTCCAACTACATTTATCCATATAGGAGAAAACGGAGTGAAACCTAAACATGAAAATGGTTACTGCAAAGGAACGGTTTAACCTACAAGAACGAAATTTGGTGAGTCTAGTGGGATTGGTGTACTGATCATTAAATGGAAGTATCATCAAGATTGGGTGAAAAAAATGTTTGCTGAGATTTCAGGAAACTCGTAGTTTTTTGGAAGCTTGGCCACCCCTTTCAATTAAAGTGATTCTCGTCAGTCTGTGCTTGGGGTACTTCCATAGGACAGAAACCATAACCATAGAACTTGGAATTACATTATTGTGCCAAGTTTCAAAGAGCTATCACAAACCGTGTTTGATTTAGAGTTCCAACTACATGTATCCATATAGGAGAAAACAGAGTGGAACCTAAATATGAAAACGGTGACTGCAAAGGAACGGTTTAACCTAGAAGAACGAAATTTGGTGAGCCAAGTGGGACTGGTGTACTGATCATTACCTGCAAGTATCATCAAGACTGGGTGAAGAAATGTTTGCTGAGATTTCAGGAAACTCGTAGTTTTTTGGAAACTTGGCAACCCTTTCACTGAAAGTGATTCTCGTCAGTCTCTGCTTGGGGCTACTTCCATAGGACACAAACCATAGAAATAGAACATGGAACTACATTATTGTGCCACGTTTCAAAGAGCTAGCACAAACCGTGTTTGATTTAGAGTTCCAACTACATGTATCCATATAAGAGAAAACAGAGTGAAACCTAAACATGAAAACGGTTACTGCAAAGGAACGGTTTAACCTAGAAGAACGAAACTTGGTCAGCCAAGTGGGACTGGTGTACTGATCAGTACCTGCAAGTATCATCAAGTTTGGGTGAAAAAAATGTTTGCTGAGATTTCAGGAAACTCGTAGTTTTTTGGAAGCTTGACAACCCCTTTCAATGAAAGTGATTCTCGTCAGTCTCTGCTTGGGGCTACTTCAATAGGACACCAACCATCGCGATACAACTTGGAACTACATTATTGTGCCAAGTTTCAAAGAGCTAGCACACACCGTGTTTGATTTAGAGTTCCAACTACATGTATCCATATAGGAGAAAACAGAGTGAAACCTAAACATGAAAACTGTTACTGCAAAGGATGGTTTAACCTAGAAGAACGAAATTTTGTGAGCCCAGTGGGATTGGTGTACTGATCATTAAATGGAAGTATCATAAAGATTGGGTGAAAAAATGTTTGCTGAGATTTCAGGAAACTCGTAGTGTTTTGGAAGCTTGGCAACCCCTTTCAATGAAAGAGATTCTCGTCAGTCTCTGCTTGGGGCTACTTCCATAGGACACAAACCATAGCCATAGAACTTGGAACTACATTATTGTGCCAAGTTTCAAAGAGCTAGCGCAAACCGTGTTTGATTTAGAGTTCCAACTACATGTATCCATATAAGAGAAAACAGAGTGAAACCTAAACATTAAAACGGTTACTGCAAAGGAATGGTTTAACCTAGAAGAACGAAATTTGGTGAGCCAAGTGGGACTGGTGTACTGATCATTACCTGCAAGTATCATCAAGATTGGGTGAAAAAATGTTTGATGATTTCAGGAAACTCGTACTTTTTTGGAAGCTTGGCAACCCCTTTCAATGAAAGTGATTCTCACCAGTCTCTGCTTGGGGCTACTTCCATAGGACACAAACCATAGCCATAGAACTTGGAACTACATTATTGTGCCAAGTTTAAAAGAGCTAGCACAAACCGTGTTTGATTTAGAGTTCCAACTACATGTATCCATATAAGAGAAAACAGAGTGAAACCTAAATATGAAAACGGTTACTGCAAAGGAATGGTTTAACCTAGAAGAACGAAATTTGGTGAGCCCAGTGGGATTGGTGTACTGATCATTTAATGGAAGTATCATAGATATTGGGAGAAAAAATGTCTGCTGAGATTTCAGGAAACTCGTAGGTTTTGGAAGCTTGGCAACCCCTTTCAATGTAAGTGATTCTCCTCAGTCTCTGCTTGGGGCTACTTCCATAGGACACAACCCTTAGCGATAGAACTTGGAACTATATTATTTTGCCAAGTTTCAAAGAGCTAGCCCAAACTGTGTTTGATTTAGAGTTCCAAATACATGTATCCATATAGGAGAAAACAGAGTGGAACCTAAACATGAAAACGGTTACTGCAAAGGAATGGTTTATCCTAGAAGAACGAAATTTGGTGAGCCAAGTGGGACTGGTGTACTGATCATTACCTGCATGTATCATCAAGATTGGGTGAAAAAATGTTGCTGAGATTTCAGGAAATTCGTAGTTTTTGGAAGCTTGGCCACCCCTTTCAATGAAAGTAATTCTCGTCAGTCTCTGCTTGGGGCTACTTCCATAGCACACAAACCATAACCATAGAACTTGGAACTACACTATAGTGCCAAGGTTCAAAGAGCAAGCACAAACCGTGTTTGATTTAGAGTTCCAAATACATGTATCCATATAGGAGAAAACAGAGTGAAACCTAAACATGAAAACGGTTACTGCAAAGGAACGATTTAACCTAGAAGAACGAAATTTGGTGAGCCATTGGGATTGGTGTACTGATCACTAAATGGATGTATCATCAAGATTGGGTGAAAAAATATTTGCTGAGATTTCAGGAAACTCGTAGTTTTTTGGAAGCTTGGCAACCATTTTCAATGAAAGTGATTCTCGTCAGTCTCTGCTTGGGACTACTTCAATAGGACACAAACCATCGCGATAGAACTTGGAACTACATTATTGTGCCAAGTTTCAAAGAGCTAGCACAAACCGTGTTTGATTTAGAGTTCCAACTACATGTATCCATATAGGAAAAAACAGAGTGAAACCTAAACATGAAAACGGTTACTGCAAAGCAACTGTTTAACCTAGAAGAACGAAATTTGGTGAGCCCATTGGGATTGGTGTACTGATCATTACCTGCAAGTATCATCATGATAGGGTGAAAAAATGTTTGCTGAGATTTCAGGAAACTCATAGTTTTTTGGAAGCTTGGCAACCCCTTTCAATGAAAGTGATTCTCGTCAGTCTCTGCTTGGGGCTACTTCCATAGGACACAAACCATAGAGATAGAACTTGGAACTACATTATTTTGCCAAGTTTCAAAGAGCTAGGAAATACCGTGTTTGATTCAGAGTTCCAACTACATGTATCCATATAGGAGAAAACAGAGTGGAACCTAAACATGAAAATGGTGACTGCAAAGGAACGGTTTCACCTAGAAGAACGAAATTTGGTGAGCCAAGTGGGACTGGTGTACTGATCATTACCTGCAAGTATCATCAAGATTGGGTGAAAAAATGTTTGCTGAGATTTCAGGAAACTCGTAGTTTTTTGGAAGCTTGGCAACCCTTTCAATGAAAGTGATTCTCGTCAGTCTCTCCTTGGGGCTACTTCCATAGGACACAAACCATAGCCATAGAACATGGAACTACATTATTGTGCCACGTATCAAAGAGCTAGCACAAACCTTGTTTGATTTAGAGTTCCAACTACATGTATCCATATAGGAGAAAACAGAGTGAAACCTAAACATGAAAACGGTTACTGCAAAGGAACGGTTTAACCTAGAAGAACGAAACTTGGTCAGCCCAGTGGGACTGGTGTACTGATCAGTACCTGCAAGTATCATCAAGTTTGGGTGAAAAAATGTTTGCTGAGATTTCAGGAAACTCGTAGTTTTTTGGAAGCTTGGCAACCCCTTTCAATGAAAGTGATTCTCGTCAGTCTCTGCTTGGTTCTACTTCAGTAGGACACAAACCATAGCCATAGAACTTTGAACTACATTATTGTGCCAAGTTTCAAAGGGATAGCACAAACCGTGTTTGATTTAGAGTTCCAACTACATGTATCCATATAGGAGAAAACAGAGTGGAACCTAAACATGAAAACGGTGACTGCAAAGGAACGGTTTAACCTAGAAGAACGAAATTTGGTGAGCCAAGTGGGACTGGAGGACTGATCATTACCTGCAAGTATCATCAAGATTGGGTGAAAAAATGTTTGCTGAGAATTCAAAAAACTCGTAGTTTTTTGGAAGCTTGGCAACCCTTTCAATGAAAGTGATTCTCGTCAGTCTCTTCTTGGGGCTACTTCAATAGGACACCAACCATCGCGATAGAACTTGGAACTACATTATTGTGCCAAGTTTCAAAGAGCTAGCACAAACCGTGTTTGATTTAGATTTCCAACTATAGGTATCCATATAGGAGAAAACAGAGTGAAACCTAAACATGAAAACGGTTACTGCAAAGGAACGGTTTAACCTAGAAGAACGAAACTTGGTCAGCCAAGTGGGACTGGTGTACTGATCATTACCTGCAAGTATCATCAAGTTTGGGTGAAAAAATGTTTGCTGAGATTTCAGGAAACTCGTAGTTTTTTGGAAGCTTGGCAACCCCTTTCAATGAAAGTGATTTTCGTCAGTCTCTGCTTGGGGCTACTTCTATAGGACACCAACCATCGCGATAGAACTTGGAACTACATTATTGTGCCAAGTTTCAAACACAAACCGTGTTTGATTTAGAGTTCCAACTACATGTATCCATATAGGAGAAAACAGAGTGAAACCTAAACATGAAAAGGGTTACTGCAAAGGATGGTTTAACCTAGAAGAACGAAATTTGGTGAGCCCAGTGGGATTGGTGTACTGATCATTAAATGGAAGTATCATAAAGATTGGGTGAAAAAATGTTTGCTGAGATTTCAGGAAACTCGTACTTTTTTGGAAGCTTGGCAACCCCTTTCAATGAAAGTGAATCTCGCCAGTCTCTGCTTGGGGCTACTTCCATAGGACACAAAACATAGCCATAGAACTTGGAACTACATTATTGTGCCAAGTTTCAAAGAGCTAGCGCAAACCGTGTTTGATTTAGAGTTCCAACTACATGTATCCATATTAGAGAAAGCAGAGTGAAACCTAAACATGAAAACGGTTACTGCAAAGGAACGGTTTAACCTAGAAGAACGAAATTTGGTGAGCCAAGTGGGACTGGTGTACTGATCATTACCTGCAAGTATCATCAAGATTGGGTGAAAAAATGTTTGATGATTTCAGGAAACTCGTAGTTTTTTGGAATCTTGGCAACCCCTTTCAATGAAAGTGATTCTCGTAAGTCTCTGCTTGGGGCTACTTCCATTGGACACAAACCATAGCCATAGAACTGGGAACTACATTATTGTGCCAAGTTTCAAAGAGCTAGCACAAACCGTGTTTGATTTAGAGTTCCAACTACATGTATCCATATAGGAGAAAACAGAGTGAAACCTAAACATGAAAACGGTTACTGCAAAGCAACGGTTTAACCTAGAAGAACGAAATTTGGTGAGCCTAGTGGGATTGGTGTACTAATCATTAAATGGAAGTATTATCAAGATTGGGTGAAAAAATGTTTGCTGAAATTTCAGGAAACTCGTCGTTTCTTGGAAGCTTGGCAACCCCTTTCAATGAAAGTGATTCTCGTCAGTCTCTGCTTGGGGCTACTTCCATAGGACAAAAACATTAGCCATAGAACTTGGAACTACATTATTGTGCCAAGTTTCAAAGAGCTAGCACAAACCGTGTTTGATTTAGAGTTCCAACTACATGTATCCATATAGGAGAAAACAGAGTGAAACCTAAACATGAAAACGGTTACTGCAAAGGAACGGTATAACCTAGAAGAACGAAATTTTGTGAGCCCAGTGGCATGGTGTACTGCTCATTACCTGCAAGGATCATCAAGATTGGGTGAAAAAATGTTTGCTGAGATTTCAGTAAACTCGTAGTTTTTTGGAAGCTTGGCAACCCTTTCAATGAAAGTGATTCTAGTCAGTCTCTGCTTGGGGCTACTTCCATAGGACACAAACCATAGCCATAGAACTTGGAACTACATTATTTTTCCAAGTTTCAAAGGGATAGCACAAACCGTGTTTGATTTAGAGTTCCAACTACATGTATCCATATAGGAGAAAACAGAGTGAAACCTAAACATGAAAACGGTTACTGCAACGGAACGGTTTAACCTAGAAGATCGAAATTTGGTGAGCCAAGTGGGATTGGTGTACTCATCATTAAATGGAAGTATCATAAAGATTGGGAGAAAAAATGTTTGCTGAGATTTCAGGAAACTCGTAATTTTTTGGAAGCTTGGAAACCCCTTTCAATGAAAGTGATTCTCGTCAGTCTCTGCTTGGGGCTACTTCCATAGTAACAAACTATAGCGATAGAACTTGGAACTACATTATTTTGCAAAGTTTCAAAGAGCTAGCACAAACCGTGTTTGATTTAGAGTTCCAACTACATGTATCCATATAGGAGAAAACAGAGTGAAACCTAAACAAGAAGGCGGTTACTGCAAAGGAACGGTTTAACCTAGAAGAACGAAACTTGGTCAGCCAAGTGGGACTGGTGTACTGATCATTAAATGGAAGTATCATCAAGATTGGGTGAAAAAATGTTTGCTGAGATTTCAGGAAACTCGTAGTTTTTTGGAAGCTTGGCAACCCCTTTCAATGAAAGTGATTCTCGTCAGTCTCTGCTTGGGGCTACTTCCATAGGACACAAACCATAGCCATAGAACTTGGAACTACATTATTGTGCCAAGTTTAAAAGAGCTAGCAAAAAACCGTGTTTGATTTAGAGTTCCACCTACATGTATAAATATAGGAAAAAACAGAGTGAAACCTAAACATGAAAACGGTTACTGCATAGCAACAGTTTAACCTAGAAGAACGAAATTTGGTGAGCTCAGTGGGATTGGTGTACTGATCATTACCTGCAAGTATCATCATGATTGGGTGAAAAAATGTTTGCTGAGATTTCAGGAAACTCGTAGTTTTTTCGAAGCTTGGCAACCCCTTTCAATGAAAGTGATTCTCGTCAGTCTCTGCTTGGGGATACTTCCATAAGACACAAACCATAGAGATAGAACTTGAAACTACATTATTTTGCCAAGTTTCAAAGAGCTAGCAAAATCCGTGTTTGATTTAGAGTTCCAAATACATGTATCCATATAGGAGAAAACAGAGTGGAACCTAAACATGAAAACGGTGACTGCAAAGGAACGGTTTAACCTAGAAGAACGAAATTTGGTGAGCCAAGTGGGACTGGTGTACTGATCATTACCTGCAAGTATCATCAAGATTGGGTGAAAAAATGTTTGCTGAGATTTCAGGAAACTCGTAGTTTTTTGGAAGCTTGGTAACCCGTTCAATGAAAGTGATTCTCGTCAGTCTCTGCTTGGGGCTACTTCCATAGGACACAAACCATAGCCATAGAACATGGAACTACATTATTGTGCCACGTTTCAAAGAGCTAGCACAAACCGTGTTTGATTTAGAGTTCCAACTACATGTATCCATAAAGGAGAAAACAGAGTGAAACCTAAATATGAAAACGGTTACTGCAAAGGAACGGTTTAACCTAGAAGAACGAAATTTGGTGAGCCCAGTGGGATTGGTTTACTAATCATGAAATGGAAGTATCATTAAGATTGGGAGAAAAAATGTTTGCTGAGATTTCAGGAAACTCGTAGTTTTTTGGAAGCTTGGCAACCCCTTTCAATGAAAGTGATTCTCGTCAGTGTCTGCTTGGGGCTACTTCCATAGGACACAATCCATAGCGATAGAACTTGGAACTACATTATTTTCCCAAGTTTCAAAGAGCTAGCACAAACCGTGTTTGATTTAGAGTTCCAAATACATGTATCCATATAGGAGAAAACAGAGTGGAACCTAAACATGAAAACGGTTACTGCAAAGCAACGGTTTAACCTAGAAGAACGAATTTGGTGAGCCAAGTGGGACTGGTGTACTGATCATTAACTGCAAGTATCATCAAGATTGGGTGAAAAAATGTTGCTGAGATTTCTGGAAACTCGTAGTTTTTTGGAAGCTTGGCAACCCTTTCAATGAAAGTGATTCTCGTCAGTCTCTGCTTGGGGCTAATTCCATAGGACACAAACCATAGCCATAGAACATGGAACTACATTATTGTGCCACGTTTCAAAGAGCTAGCACAAACCGTGTTTGATTTGGAGTTCCAACTACATGTATCCATATAGGAGAAAACAGAGTGGAACCTAAACATGAAAACGGTGACTGCAAAGGAACGGTTTAACCTAGAAGAAATAAATTTGGTGAGCCAAGTGGGATTGGTGTACTGATCATTACCTGCAAGTATCATCAAGACTGGGTGAAAAATGTTTGTTGAGATTTCAGGAAACTCGTAGTTTTTTGGAAGCTTGGCAACCCCTTTCAATGAAAGTGATTCTCGTCAGTCTCTGCTTGGGGCTACATCCATAGGACACAACCATAGAGATAGAACTTGGAACTACATTATTTTGCCAAGTTTCAAAGAGCTAGCACAAACCGTGTTTGATTTAGAGTTCCAACTACACGTATCCATATAGGAGAAAACAGAGTGGAACCTAAACATGAAAAAGTGACTGCAAAGGAACGGTTTAACCTAGAAGAACCAAATTTGGTGAGCCAAGTGGGACTGGAGTACTGATCATTACCTGCACGTATCATCAAGATTGGGTGAAAAAATGTTTGCTGAGATTTCAGGAAACTCGTAGTTTTTTGGAAGCTTGGCAAGCCCTTTCAATGGAAGTGATTCTCGTCAGTCTCTTCTTGGGGCTACTTCCATAGGACACAAACTATAGACATAGAACATGGAACTACATTATTGTGCCACGTTTCAAAGAGCTAGCACAAACCGTGTTTGATTTAGAGTTCCAACTACATGTATCCATATAGGAGAAAACAGAGTGGAACCTAAACATGAAAACGGTGACTGCAAAGGAACGGTTTAACCTAGAAGAACGAAATTTGGTGAGCCAAGTGGGACTGGTGTAGTGATCATTACCTGCAATTTTCATCAAGACTGGGTGAAAAAATGTTTGATGAGAATTCAGGAAACTCGTAGTTTTTTGGAAGCTTGGCAACCCTTTCAATGAAAGTGATTCTCGTCAGTCTCTGCTTGAGGCTACTTCCATAGGACACAAATCATAGCCATAGAACTTGGAACTACATTATTGTGCCAAGTTTCAAAGAGGTAGCACAAACCGTGTTTGATTTAGAGTTCCAACTACATGTATCCATATAGGAGAAAACAGAGTGAAACCTAAACAAGAAAACGGTTACTGCAAAGGAACGGTTTAACCTAGAAGAACGAAACTTGGTCAGCCAAGTGGGACTGGTGTACTGATCATTACCTGCAAGTATCATCAAGATTGGGTGAAAAAATGTTTGCTGAGATTTCAGGAAACTCGTAGTTTTTTGGAAGCTTGGCAACCCCTTTCAATGAAAGTGATTCTCGTCAGTCTCTGCTTGGGGCTACTTCCATAGGACACAAACCATAACCATAGAACTTGGAACTACACTATAGTGCCAAGGTTCAAAGAGCAAGCACAAACCGTGTCTGATTTAGAGTTCCAACTACATGTATCCATATAGGAGAAAACAGAGTGAAACCTAAACATGAAAACGGTTACTGCAAAGGAACGGTTTAACCTAGAAGAACGAAATTTAGTGAGCCATTAGGATTGGTGTACTGATCACTAAATGGATGTATCATCAAGATTGGGTGAAAAAATGTTTGCTGAGATTTCAGGAAACTCGTATTTTTTTGGAAGCTTGGCAACCCCTTCAATGAAAGTGATTCTCACCAGTCTCTGCTTGGGGCTACTTCCATAGGACACAAACCATAGCCATAGAACATGGAACTACATTATTGTGCCACGTTTCAAAGAGCTAGCACAAACCGTGTTTGATTTAGAGTTCCAACTACATGTATCCATATAGGAGAAAACAGAGTGGAACCGAAACATGAAAATGGTGACTGCAAAGGAACGGTTTAACCTAGAAGAACGAAATTTGGTGAGCCAAGTGGGACTGGTGTACTGATCATTACCTGCAAGTATCATCAAGCCTGGGTGAAAAAATGTTTGCTGAGATTTCAGGAAACTCGTAGTTTTTTCGAAGCTTGGCAACCCCTTCCAATGAAAGTGATTCTCGTCAGTCTCTGCTTAGGGCTACTTCCATAGGACACAAACCATAGCCATAGAACTGGGAACTACATTATAGTGCCAAGTTTCAAAGAGCTAGCACAAACCGTGTTTGATTTAGAGTTCCAACTACATGTATCCATATAGGAGAAAACAGAGTGAAACCTAAACATGAAAACGGTTACTGCAAAGGATGGTTTAACCTAGAAGAACGAAATTTGATGAGCCCAGTGGGATTGGTGTACTGATCATTAAATGGAAGTATCATAAAAATTGGGTGAAAAAATGTTTGCTGAGATTTCAGGAAACTCGTAGTTTTTTGGAAGCTTGGCAAGCCCTTTCAATGAAAGTGATTCTCACCAGTCTCTGCTTGGGGCTACTTCCATAGGACACAAACCATAGCCATAGAACTTGGAACTACATTATTGTGCCAAGTTTCAAAGAGCTAGCACAAACCGTGTTTGATTTAGTGTTCCAAATACATGTATCCATAAACGAGAAAACAGAGTGAAACCTAAATATGAAAACGGTTACTGCAAAGGAACGGTTTAACCTAGAAGAACGAAATTTGGTGAGCCCAGTGGGATTGGTGTACTGATCATGAAATGGAAGTATCATAAAGATTGGGAGAAAAAATGTTTGCTGAGATTTCAGGAAACTCGTAGTTTTTTGGAAGCTTGGCAACCCCTTTCAATGAAAGTGATTCTCGTCAGTCTCTGCTTGGGGCTACTTCCATAGGACACAATCAATAGCGATAGAACTTGGAACTACATTATTTTGTCAAGTTTCAAAGAGCTAGCACAAACCGTGTTTGATTTAGAGTTCCAAATACATGTATCCATACAGGAGAAAACAGAGTGGAACCTAAACATGAAAACGGTTACTGCAAAGGAATGGTTTAACCTAGAAGAACGAAATTTGGTGAGCCACGTGGGACTCGTGTACTGATCATTGCCTGCAAGTATCATCAAGATTGGGTGAAAAAATGTTTGATGATTTCAGGAAAATCGTACTTTTTTGGAAGCTTGGCAACCCCTTTCAATGAAAGTGATTCTCACCAGTCTCTGCTTGGGGCTACTTCCATAGGACACAAACCATAAACATAGAACTGGGAACTACATTATAGTGCCAAGTTTCAAAGAGCTAGCACAAACCGTGTTTGATTTAGAGTTCCAAATACATGTATCCATATAGGAGAAAACAGAGTGAAACCTAAACATGAAAACGGTTACTGCAAAGGGACGGTTTAACCTAGAAGAACGAAATTTGGTGAGCCTAGTGGGATTGGTGTACTGATCATTAAATGGAAGTATCATCAAGATTGGGTGAAAAAATGTTTGCTGAGATTTCAGGAAACTCGTAGTTTTTTGGAAGCTTGGCAACCCCTTTCAATGAAAGTGATTCTCGTCAGTCTCTGCTTGGGGCTACTTCCATAGGACACTAACCATAGCCATAGAACTTGGAATTACATTATTGTGCCAAGTTTCAAAGAGCTAGCACAAACCGTGTTTGATTTTAGAGTTCCAACTACATGTATCCATATAGGAGAAAACAGAGTGAAAACTAAACATGAAAACGGTTACTCCAAAGAACGGTTTAACCTAGAAGAACGAAATTTGGTGAGCCAAGTGGGATTGGTGTACTCATCATTAAATGGAAGTATCATAAAGATTGGGAGAAAAAATGTTTGCTGAGATTTCAGGAAACTCGTAATTTTTTGGAAGCTTGGAAACCCCTTTCAATGAAAGTGATTCTCGTCAGTCTCTGCTTGGGGCTACTTCCATAGTAACAAACTATAGCGATAGAACTTGGAACTACATTATTTTGCAAAGTTTCAAAGAGCTAGCACAAACCGTGTTTGATTTAGAGTTCCAACTACATGTATCCATATAGGAGAAAACAGAGTGAAACCTAAACAAGAAGGCGGTTACTGCAAAGGAACGGTTTAACCTAGAAGAACGAAACTTGGTCAGCCAAGTGGGACTGGTGTACTGATCATTACCTGCAAGTATCATCAAGATTGGGTGAAAAAATGTTTGCTGAGATTTCAGGAAACTCGTAGTTTTTTGGAAGCTTGGCAACCCCTTTCAATGAACGTGATTCTCGTCAGTCTCTGCTTGGGGCTACTTCCATAGGACACAAACCATAGCCATAGAACTTGGAACTACATTATTGTGCCAAGTTTAAAAGAGCTAGCAAAAAACCGTGTTTGATTTAGAGTTCCACCTACATGTATAAATATAGGAAAAAACAGAGTGAAACCTAAACATGAAAACGGTTACTGCATAGCAACAGTTTAACCTAGAAGAACGAAATTTGGTGAGCTCAGTGGGATTGGTGAACTGATCATTACCTGCAAGTATCATCATGATTGGGTGAAAAAATGTTTGCTGAGATTTCAGGAAACTCGTAGTTTTTTCGAAGCTTGGCAACCCCTTTCAATGAAAGTGATTCTCGTCAGTCTCTGCTTGGGGATACTTCCATAAGACAAAAACCATAGAGATAGAACTTGAAACTACATTATTTTGCCAAGTTTCAAAGAGCTAGCAAAATCCGTGTTTGATTTAGAGTTCCAAATACATGTATCCATATAGGAGAAAACAGAGTGGAACCTAAACATGAAAACGGTGACTGCAAAGGAACGGTTTAACCTAGAAGAACGAAATTTGGTGAGCCAAGTGGGACTGGTGTACTGATCATTACCTGCAAGTATCATCAAGATTGGGTGAAAAAATGTTTGCTGAGATTTCAGGAAACTCGTAGTTTTTTGGAAGCTTGGTAAACCGTTCAATGAAAGTGATTCTCGTCAGTCTCTGCTTGGGGCTACTTCCATAGGACACAAACCATAGCCATAGAACATGGAACTACATTATTGTGCCACGTTTCAAAGAGCTAGCACAAACCGTGTTTGATTTAGAGTTCCAACTACATGTATCCATAAAGGAGAAAACAGAGTGAAACCTAAATATGAAAACGGTTACTGCAAAGGAACGGTTTAACCTAGAAGAACGAAATTTGGTGAGCCCAGTGGGATTGGTTTACTAATCATGAAATGGAAGTATCATTAAGATTGGGAGAAAAAATGTTTGCTGAGATTTCAGGAAACTCGTAGTTTTTTGGAAGCTTGGCAACCCCTTTCAATGAAAGTGATTCTCGTCAGTGTCTGCTTGGGGCTACTTCCATAGGACACAATCCATAGCGATAGAACTTGGAACTACATTATTTTCCCATGTTTCAAAGAGCTAGCACAAACCGTGTTTGATTTAGAGTTCCAAATACATGTATCCATATAGGAGAAAACAGAGTGGAACCTAAACATGAAAACGGTTACTGCAAAGCAACGGTTTAACCTAGAAGAACGAAATTTCGTGAGCCAAGTGGGACTGGTGTACTGATCATTAACTGCAAGTATCATCAAGATTGGGTGAAAAAATGTTTGCTGAGATTTCTGGAAACTCGTAGTTTTTTGGAAGCTTGGCAACCCTTTCAATGAAAGTGATTCTCGTCAGTCTCTGCTTGGGGCTAATTCCATAGGACACAAACCATAACCATAGAACATGGAACTACATTATTGTGCCACGTTTCAAAGAGCTAGCACAAACCGTGTTTGATTTGGAGTTCCAACTACATGTATCCATATAGGAGAAAACAGAGTGGAACCTAAACATGAAAACGGTGACTGCAAAGGAACGGTTTAACCTAGAAGAAATAAATTTGGTGAGCCAAGTGGGATTGGTGTACTGATCATTACCTGCAAGTATCATCAAGACTGGGTGAAAAAATGTTTGTTGAGATTTCAGGAAACTCGTAGTTTTTTGGAAGCTTGGCAACCCCTTTCAATGAAAGTGATTCTCGTCAGTCTCTGCTTGGGGCTACATCCATAGGACACAACCATAGAGATAGAACTTGGAACTACATTATTTTGCCAAGTTTCAAAGAGCTAGCACAAACCGTGTTTGATTTAGAGTTCCAACTACACGTATCCATATAGGAGAAAACAGAGTGGAACCTAAACATGAAAAAGTGACTGCAAAGGAACGGTTTAACCTAGAAGAACCAAATTTGGTGAGCCAAGTGGGACTGGAGTACTGATCATTACCTGCACGTATCATCAAGATTGGGTGAAAAAATGTTTGCTGAGATTTCAGGAAACTCGTAGTTTTTTGGAAGCTTGGCAAGCCCTTTCAATGGAAGTGATTCTCGTCAGTCTCTTCTTGGGGCTACTTCCATAGGACACAAACCATAGACATAGAACATGGAACTACATTATTGTGCCACGTTTCAAAGAGCTAGCACAAACCGTGTTTGATTTAGAGTTCCAACTACATGTATCCATATAGGAGAAAACAGAGTGGAACCTAAACATGAAAACGGTGACTGCAAAGGAACGGTATAACCTAGAAGAACGAAATTTGGTGAGCCAAGTGGGACTGGTGTAGTGATCATTACCTGCAATTTTCATCAAGACTGGGTGAAAAAATGTTTGATGAGAATTCAGGAAACTCGTAGTTTTTTGGAAGCTTGGCAACCCTTTCAATGAAAGTGATTCTCGTCAGTCTCTGCTTGAGGCTACTTCCATAGGACACAAATCATAGCCATAGAACTTGGAACTACATTATTGTGCCAAGTTTCAAAGAGCTAGCACAAACCGTGTTTGATTTAGAGTTCCAACTACATGTATCCATATAGGAGAAAACAGAGTGAAACCTAAACAAGAAAACGGTTACTGCAAAGGAACGGTTTAACCTAGAAGAACGAAACTTGGTCAGCCAAGTGGGACTGGTGTACTGATCATTACCTGCAAGTATCATCAAGATTGGGTGAAAAAATGTTTGCTGAGATTTCAGGAAACTCGTAGTTTTTTGGAAGCTTGGCAACCC
Source organism: Urocitellus parryii (assembly GCF_045843805.1). Lineage (NCBI taxonomy): Eukaryota > Metazoa > Chordata > Mammalia > Rodentia > Sciuridae > Urocitellus > Urocitellus parryii. The sequence goes on from NW_027553741.1 coordinate 115,563, forward strand.
CTTTCAATGAAAGTGATTCTCGTCAGTCTCTGCTTGGGGCTACTTCCATAGGACACAAACCATAACCATAGAACTTGGAACTACACTATAGTGCCAAGGTTCAAAGAGCAAGCACAAACCGTGTCTGATTTAGAGTTCCAACTACATGTATCCATATAGGAGAAAACAGAGTGAAACCTAAACATGAAAACGGTTACTGCAAAGGAACGGTTTAACCTAGAAGAACGAAATTTAGTGAGCCATTAGGATTGGTGTACTGATCACTAAATGGATGTATCATCAAGATTGGGTGAAAAAATGTTTGCTGAGATTTCAGGAAACTCGTATTTTTTTGGAAGCTTGGCAACCCCTTTCAATGAAAGTGATTCTCACCAGTCTCTGCTTGGGGCTACTTCCATAGGACACAAACCATAGCCATAGAACATGGAACTACATTATTGTGCCACGTTTCAAAGAGCTAGCACAAACCGTGTTTGATTTAGAGTTCCAACTACATGTATCCATATAGGAGAAAACAGAGTGGAACCTAAACATGAAAATGGTGACTGCAAAGGAACGGTTTAACCTAGAAGAACGAAATTTGGTGAGCCAAGTGGGACTGGTGTACTGATCATTACCTGCAAGTATCATCAAGCCTGGGTGAAAAAATGTTTGCTGAGATTTCAGGAAACTCGTAGTTTTTTCGAAGCTTGGCAACCCCTTCCAATGAAAGTGATTCTCGTCAGTCTCTGCTTAGGGCTACTTCCATAGGACACAAACCATAACCATAGAACTGGGAACTACATTATAGTGCCAAGTTTCAAAGAGCTAGCACAAACCGTGTTTGATTTAGAGTTCCAACTACATGTATCCATATAGGAGAAAACAGAGTGAAACCTAAACATGAAAACGGTTACTGCAAAGGATGGTTTAACCTAGAAGAACGAAATTTGATGAGCCCAGTGGGATTGGTGTACTGATCATTAAATGGAAGTATCATAAAAATTGGGTGAAAAAATGTTTGCTGAGATTTCAGGAAACTCGTAGTTTTTTGGAAGCTTGGCAAGCCCTTTCAATGAAAGTGATTCTCACCAGTCTCTGCTTGGGGCTACTTCCATAGGACACAAACCATAGCCATAGAACTTGGAACTACATTATTGTGCCAAGTTTCAAAGAGCTAGCACAAACCGTGTTTGATTTAGTGTTCCAAATACATGTATCCATAAACGAGAAAACAGAGTGAAACCTAAATATGAAAACGGTTACTGCAAAGGAACGGTTTAACCTAGAAGAACGAAATTTGGTGAGCCCAGTGGGATTGGTGTACTGATCATGAAATGGAAGTATCATAAAGATTGGGAGAAAAAATGTTTGCTGAGATTTCAGGAAACTCGTAGTTTTTTGGAAGCTTGGCAACCCCTTTCAATGAAAGTGATTCTCGTCAGTCTCTGCTTGGGGCTACTTCCATAGGACACAATCAATAGCGATAGAACTTGGAACTACATTATTTTGTCAAGTTTCAAAGAGCTAGCACAAACCGTGTTTGATTTAGAGTTCCAAATACATGTATCCATATAGGAGAAAACAGAGTGGAACCTAAACATGAAAACGGTTACTGCAAAGGAATGGTTTAACCTAGAAGAACGAAATTTGGTGAGCCACGTGGGACTCGTGTACTGATCATTGCCTGCAAGTATCATCAAGATTGGGTGAAAAAATGTTTGATGATTTCAGGAAAATCGTACTTTTTTGGAAGCTTGGCAACACCTTTCAATGAAAGTGATTCTCACCAGTCTCTGCTTGGGGCTACTTCCATAGGACACAAACCATAAACATAGAACTGGGAACTACATTATAGTGCCAAGTTTCAAAGAGCTAGCACAAACCGTGTTTGATTTAGAGTTCCAACTACATGTATCCATATAGGAGAAAACAGAGTGAAACCTAAACATGAAAACGGTTACTGCAAAGGGACGGTTTAACCTAGAAGAACGAAATTTGGTGAGCCTAGTGGGATTGGTGTACTGATCATTAAATGGAAGTATCATCAAGATTGGGTGAAAAAATGTTTGCTGAGATTTCAGGAAACTCGTAGTTTTTTGGAAGCTTGGCAACCCCTTTCAATGAAAGTGATTCTCGTCAGTCTCTGCTTGGGGCTACTTCCATAGGACACTAACCATAGCCATAGAACTTGGAATTACATTATTGTGACAAGTTTCAAAGAGCTAGCACAAACCGTGTTTGATTTAGAGTTCCAACTACATGTATCCATATAGGAGAAAACAGAGTGAAAACTAAACATGAAAACGGTTACTCCAAAGAATGGTTTAACCTAGAAGAACGAAACTTTTCAGCCAAGTGGGACTGGTGTACTGATCAGTTCCTGCAAGTATCATCAAGATTGGGTGAAAAAATATTTGCTGAGATTTCAGGAAACTCGTTGTTTTTTGGAAGCTTGGCAACCCCTTTCAATGAAAGTGATTCTCGTCAGTCTCTGCTTGGGGATACTTCCATAGGACACAAACCATAAACATAGAACTGGGAAATACATTATAGTGCCAAGTTTCAAAGAGCTAGCACAAACCGTGTTTGATTTAGAGTTCCAACTACATTTATCCATATACGAGAAAACAGAGTGCAACCTAAACATGAAAAATGTTATTGCAAAGGAACGGTTTAACCTAGAAGAACGAAATTTGGTGAGCCAAGTGGGATTGGTGTACTGATCATTAAAAAGAAGTATCATCAAGATTGGGTGCAAAAATGATTGCTGAGATTTCAGGAAACTCGTAGTTTTTTGGAAGCTTGGCAGCCGCTTTCAATGAAAGTGATTCTCGTCATTCTCTGCTTGGGGCTACTACCATAGGACACAAACCATAGCCATAGAACTTGGAACTACATTATTGTGCCAAGTTTCAAAGAGCTAGCACAAACCGTGTTTGATTTAGAGTTCCAACTACATGTATCCATATAAGACAAAAGAGAGTGAAACCTAAACATGAAAACGGTTACTGCAAAGGAATGGTTTAACCTAGAAGAACAAAATTTGGTGAGCCAAGTGGGACTGGTGTACTGATCATCACCTGCAAGTATCATCAAGATTGGGTGAAAGAATGTTGCTGAGATTTCAGGAAATTCGTAGTTTTTTGGAAGCTTGGAAACCCTTTCAATGAAAGTGATTCTCGTCAGTCTCTTCTTGGGGCTACTTCCATAGGACCCAAACCATAGCCATAGAACTTGGAACTATATTATTGTGCCAGGTTTCAAAGAGCTAGCACAAACCGTGTTTGATTTAGAGTTCCAACTACATGTATCCATATAGGAGAAAACAGAGTGAAACCTAAACATGAAAACGGTTCCTGCAAAGGAATGGTTTGACCTAGAAGAACGAAATTTGGTGAGCCTAGTGGGATTGGTGTACGGATCATTAAATGGAAGTATCATCAAGATTGGGTGAAAAAATGTTTGCTGAGATTTCACGAAACTCGTAGTTTTTTGGAAGCTTGGCAACCCCTTTCAATTAAAGTGATTCTCGTCAGTCTCTGCTTGGGGCTACTTCCATAGGACACAAACCATAGCCATAGAACTTCGAACTACATTATTGTGCCAAGTTTCAAAGAGCTAGCGCAAACCGTGTTTGATTTAGAGTTCCAACTACATGTATCCATATAAGAGAAAACAGAGTGAAACCTAAACATGAAAACGGTTACTGCAAAGGAATGGTTTAACCTAGAAGAACGAAATTTGGTGAGCCACGTGGGACTCGTGTACTGATCATTGCCTGCAAGTATCATCAAGATTGGGTGAAAAAATGTTTGATGATTTCAGGAAAATCGTACTTTTTTGGAAGCTTGGCAACCCCTTTCAATGAAAGTGATTCTCACCAGTCTCTGCTTGGGGCTACTTCCATAGGAAACAAACCATAGCCATAGAACTTGGAATTACATTATTGTGCCAAGTTTCAAAGTGCTAGCACAAACCGTGTTTGATTTAGAGTTCCAACTACATGTATCCATATAGGAGAAAACAGAGTGAAACCTAAACATGAAAACGGTTACTGCAAAGGAATGGTTTAACCTAGAAGAACGAAATTTGGTGAGTCTAGTGGGATTGGTGTACGGATCATTAAATGGAAGTATCATCAAGATTGGGTGAAAAAATGTTTGCTGAGATTTCAGGAAACTCGTAGTTTTTTGGAAGCTTGGCAACCCCTTTCAATGAAAGTGATTCTCGTCAGTCTCTGCTTGGGGCTACTTCCATAGGACACAAACCATAGCCATAGAACTTCGAACTACATTATTGTGCCAAGTTTCAAAGAGCTAGCGCAAACCGTGTTTGATTTAGAGTTCCAACTACATGTATCCATATAAGAGAAAACAGAGTGAAACCTAAACATGAAAACGGTTACTGCAAAGGAATGGTTTAACCTAGAAGAACGAAATTTGGTGAGCCACGTGGGACTCGTGTACTGATCATTGCCTGCAAGTATCATCAAGATTGGGTGAAAAAATGTTTGATGATTTCAGGAAAATCGTACTTTTTTGGAAGCTTGGCAACCCCTTTCAATGAAAGTGATTCTCACCAGTCTCTGCTTGGGGCTACTTCCATAGGAACAAACCATAGCCCATAGAACATGGAATTACATTATTGTGCCAAGTTTCAAAGAGCTAGCACAAACCGTGTTTGATTTAGAGTTCCAACTACATGTATCCATATAGGAGAAAACAGAGTGAAACCTAAATATGAAAACGGTTACTGCAAAGGAACGGTTTAACCTAAAAGACGAACTTGGTCAGCCATGTGGGACTGGTGTACTGATCGTTACCTGCAAGTATCATCAAGACTGGGTGAGTCTTGATGATACTTGCAGGTAACGATCAGTACACCAGTCCCACTTGGCTGACCAAGTTTCGTTCTTTTAGGTTAAACCTGTATATGAGCGACAAATCCTCTGAAACGGAAATGAGGACAACTACTCCATTCACATATCCCCCCAAAAAATAAAATACTTGGGAATCAACCTAACAAAAGAGGTGAAAGATTTATACAATGAAAATTACAGAACCCTAAAGAAAGACATAGAAGAAGACCTTAGAAGATGGAAAAACATACCCTGCTCATGGATAGGCAGAACTAACATCATCAAAATGGCGATATTACCAAAAGTTCTCTATAAGTTCAATGCAATGCCAATCAAAATCCCAACAGCATATCTTGTAGAAATAGATAAAAGAATCATGAAATTCATATGGAATAATAAAAGACCCAGAATAGCAAAAACAATACTAAGCAGGAAGTGTGAATCAGGCGGTATAGCGATACCAGACTTCAAGCTATACTACAGAGCAATAGTAACAAAAACAGCATGGTACTGGTACCAAAACAGGCGGGTGGACCAATGGTACAGAAATAGAGACACAGTAACCAATCCACAAAAACTACAACTATCTTATTTTTTGATAAAGGGGCTAAAGCATGCAATGGAGGAAGGATAGCATCTTCAACAAATGGTGCTGGGAAAACTGGAAATCCATTTGCACCAAAATGAATCTGAATCCCTATCTCTCGCCGTGCACAAAAGTTAACTCAAAATGGATCAAGGAGCTTGATATTAAATCAGAGACACGGCATCTGATAGAAGAAAAAGTTGGTTATGATCTACACGCTGTGGGATCGGGCTCCAAATTCCTCAATAGGACACCCATAGCGCTAGAGTTAACAAATAGAATCAACAAATGGGACTTACTCAAACTAAAAAGTTTTTCTCAGCAAAAGAAACAATAAGAGAGATAAATAGGGAGCCTACATCCTGGGAACAAATCTTTACTCAACACACTTCAGATAGAGCCCTAATAACCAGAATATACAAAGAACTCAAAAAATTAGACAATAAGATAACAAATAACCCAATCAATAAATGGGCCAAGGACCTGAACAGACACTTCTCAGAGGAGGACATACAATCAATCAACAAGTACATGAAAAAATGCTCACCATCGCTAGCAGTCAGAGAAATGCAAATCAAACTACCCTAAGATACCATCTCACTCCAGTAAGACTGGCAGCCATTAGGAAGTCAAACAACAATAAGTGCTGGAGAGGATGCGGGGAAAAGGCACTCTTGTTCATTGCTGGTGGGACTGCAATTGGTGCAGCCAATTTGGAAAGCAGTATGGAGATTTCTCGGAAGCTGGGAATGGAACCACCATTTGACCCAGCTATTCCCCTTCTCGGTCTATTCCCTAAAGCCCTAACAAGAGCATGCTACAGGGACACTGCTACATCGATGTTCATAGCAGCTCAATTCACGATAGCAAGACTGTGGAACCAGCCTAGATGCCCTTCAATAGATGAATGGATAAAAAAAATGTGGCATTTATACACTATGGAGTATTACTCTGCATTAAAAAATGACAAAATTATAGAATTTGGAGGGAAATGGATGGCATTAGAGCAGATTATGCTAAGTGAAGCTAGTCAATCTTTAAAAACAAATACCAAATGACTCCTTTGATATAAGGGGTGTAAACAAGGACAGGGTAGGGACGAAGAGCTTGAGAAGAATATTTACAGTAAACAGGGATGAGAGGTGGGAGGGAAAGGGAGTGAGAAGGGAAATTGCATGGAAATGGAAGGCGATCCTCAGGGTTATACAAAATGTCATATAAGAGGTAAGGAGGGGTAAGTCAAGAGAATACAAATGGAAGACATGATTTACAGTAGAAGGGGTAGAGAGAGAGAAAAGGGGAGGGAAGGGGAGGGGAGGGGAGGGGGACAGTAGACAATAGGACAGACAGCATAATACATCAGACACTAGAAAGGCAATATGTCAATCAATGGAAGGGTAACTGATGTGATACAGCAATTTGTATATGGGGTAAAAGCGGGAGTTCATAATCCACTTCAATCAAACCGTGTAATATGATGTATTAAGAACTATGTAATGTTATGAACGACCAATAAAATAAAAAAAAAAAAAAAAAAAAAAAAAAAAAGACTGGGTGAAAAAATGTTTGCTGAGATTTCAGGAAACTCGTTTTTTTTGGAAGATGGGCAACCCCTTTCAATGAAAGTGATTCTCGTAAGTCTCTGCTTGGGGCTACTTCCATAGGACACAAACCATAAACATAGAACTGGGAAATACATTATAGTGCCAAGTTTCAAAGAGCTAGCACAAACCGTGTTTGATTTAGAGTTCCAACTACATGTATCCATATAGGAGATAACAGAGTGAAACCTAAACATGAAAACGGTTACTGCAAAGGAACGGTTTAACCTAGAAGAACGAAATTTGGTGAGCCCAGTGGGATTGGTGTACTGATCACTAAATGGAAGTATCATAAAGATTGGGAGAAAAAATGTTTGCTGAGATTTCAGGAAACTCGTAGTTTTTTGGAAGCTTCGAAACCCCTTTCAAAGAAAGTGATTCTCGTCAGTCTCTGCTTGGGGCTACTTCCATAGGACACAAACCATAGTGATAGAACTTGGAACTACATTATTTTGCCAAGTTCAAAGAGCTAGCACAAACCGTGTTTGATTTAGAGTTCCAAATAAATATATCCATATAGGAGAAAACAGAGTGAAACCTAAACATGAAAACGGTTACTGCAAAGGAACGGTTTAACCTAGAAGAACGAAAACTTGGTCAGCCAAGTGGGACTGGTGTACTGATCAGTACTTGCAAGTATCATCAAGATTGGGTGAAAAAATGTTTGCTGAGATTTCAGGAAATTCGTAGTTTTTTGGAAGCTTGGCAACCCTTTCAATGAAAGTGATTCTCGTCAGTCTCTTCTTGGGGCTACTTCCATAGGACACAAACCATAGCCCTAGAACTTGGAACTACATTATTGTGCCAAGTTTCAAAGAGCTAGTATAAACCGTGTTTGATTTAGAGTTCCAAATACATGTATCCATATAGGAGAAAACAGAGTGAAACCTAAATATGAAAACGGTTACTGCAAAGGAACGGTGTAACCTAGAAAAACGAAATTGTGAGCCCAGTGGGATTGGTGTACTGATCATTAAATGGAAGTATCATAAAGATTGGGAGAAAAATGTTTGCTGAGATTTCAGGAAACTCATAGTTTTTTGGAAGCTTGGCAACCCCTTACAATGAAAGTGATTCTCGTCAGTCTCTGCTGGGGGCTACTTCCATAGGACACAATCCATAGCGATAGAACTTGGAACTACATTATTGTGCCAGGTTCAAAGAGCTAGCACAAACCGTGTTTGATTTAGAGTTCCAACTACATGGTATCCATATAGGAGAAAACAGAGTGAAACCTAAACATGAAAACGGTTACTACAAAGGATGGTTTAACCTAGAAGAACGACATTTGATGAGCCCAGTGGGATTGGTGTACTGATCATTACCTGCAAGTACCATCACGATTGGGTGAAAAATATTTGCTGAGATTTCAGGAAAATCGTAGTTTTTGGAAGCTTGGCAACCCTTTCAATGAAAGTGATTCTCACCAGTCTCTGCTTGGGGCTACTTCCATAGGACACAAACCATAGCCATAGAACTTGGAACTACATTATTGTGCCAAGTTTCAAAGAGCTAGCACAAACCGTGTTTGATTTAGAGTTCCAAATACATGTATCCATAAAGGAGAAAACAGAGTGAAACCTAAATATGAAAACGGTTACTGTAAAGGAACGGTTTAACCTAGAAGAACGAAATTTGGTGAGCCCAGTGGGATTGGTGTACTGATCATGAAATGGAAGTATCATTAAGATTGGGAGAAAAAATGTTTGCTGAGATTTCAGGAAACTCGTAGTTTTTTGGAAGCTTGGCAACCCCTTTCAATGAAAGGGATTCTCGTCAGTCTCTGCTTGGGGCTACTTCCATAGGACACAAACCATAGCCATAGAACTTGGAACTACATTATTGTGCCAGGTTTCAAAGTGCTAGCCCAAACCGTGTTTGATTTAGAGTTCCAACTACATATATCCATATAGGAGAAAACAGAGTGAATCCTATCATGAAAACGGTTACTGCAAAGGAACGGTTTAACCTAGAAGAATGAAACTTGGTCAGCCAAGTGGGACTGGTGTACTGATCAGTTCCTGCAAGTATCATCAAGATTGGGTGAAAAAATATTTGCTGAGATTTCAGGAAACTCGTTGTTCTTTGGAAGCTTGGCAACCCCTTTCAATGAAAGTGATTCTCGTAAGTCTCTGCTTGGGGCTACTTCCATAGGACACAAACCATAAACATAGAACTGGGAAATACATTATAGTGCCAAGTTTCAAACAGCTAGCACAAACCGTGTTTGATTTAGAGTTCCAACTACATGTATCCATATAGGAGAAAACAGAGTGAAACCTAAACATGAAAAAAGTTATTGCAAAGGAACGGTTTAACCTGGAAGAACGAAATTTGGTGAGCCAAGTGGGATTGGTGTACTGATCATTAAATGGAAGTATCATCAAGATTGGGGCAAAAATGATTGCTGTGATTTCAGGAAACTCTTAGTTTTTTGGAAGCTTGGCAACCCCTTTCAATGAAAGTGATTCTCGTCAGTCTCTGCTTGGGGCTACTTCCATAGGACACAAACCATAGCCATAGAACTTGGAACTACATTATTGTGCCAAGTTTCAAAGAGATAGCGCAAACCGTGTTTGATTTAGAGTTCCAACTACATGTATCCATATAGGAGAAAACAGAGTGAAACCTAAACATGAAAACGGTTACTGCAAAGGAATGGTTTAACCTAGAATCACGAAATTTGGTGAGCCAAGTGGGACTGGTGTACTGATCATTACCTGCAAGTATCATCAAGATTGGGTGAAAAAAATGTTTGATGATTTCAGGAAACTCGTACGTTTTTGGAAGCTTGGCAACCCCTTTCAATGAAAGTGATTCTCACCAGTCTCTGCTTGGGGCTACTTCCATAGGACACAAACCATAGCCATAGAACTTGGAACTACATTATTGTGCCAAGTTTCAAAGAGCTAGCACAAACCGTGTTTGATTTAGATTTCCAAATACATGTATCCATATAGGAGAAAACAGAGTGAAACCTAAATATGAAAACGGTTACTGCAAAGGAACGGTTTAACCTAGAAGAACGAAATTTGGTGAGCCAAGTGGGACTGGTGTACTGATCATTAAATGGAAGTATCATAAAGATTGGGAGAAAAAATGTTTGCTGAGATTTCAGGAAACTCATAGTTTTTTGGAAGCTTGGCAACCCCTTTCAATGTAAGTGATTCTAGTCAGTCTCTGCTTGGGGCTACTTCCATAGGACACAATCCATAGCGATAGAACTTGGAACTACATTATTGTGCCAGGTTTCAAATAGCTAGCACAAACAGTGTTTGATTTAGAGTTCCAACTATGTGTATCCATATAGGAGAAAACAGAGTGAATCCTATCATGAAAACGGTTACTGCAAAGGAATGGTTTATCCTAGAAGAACGAAATTTGATGAGCCTAGTGGGATTGGTGTACTGATCATTAAATGGAAGTATCATCAAGATTGGGTGAAAAAATGTTTGCTGAGATTTCAAGAAACTCGTAGGTTTTTGGAAGCTTCGAAACCCCTTTAAATGTAAGTGATTCTCGTCAGTCTCTGCTTGGGGCTACTTCCATAGGACACAATCCATAGCGATAGAACTTGGAACTACATTATTTTGCCAAGTTTCAAAGAGCTAGCACAAACCGTGTTTGATTTAGAGTTCCAAATGCATGTATCCACATAGGAGAAAACAGAGTGGAACCTAAACATGAAAACGGTTACTGCAAAGGAACGGTTTAACCTAGAAGAATGAAACTTGGTCAGCCAAGTGGGACTGGTGTACTGATCAGTTCCTGCAAGTATCATCAAGATTGGGTGAAAAAATATTTGCTGAGATTTCAGGAAACTCGTTGTTCTTTGGAAGCTTGGCAACCCCTTTCAATGAAAGTGATTCTCGTAAGTCTCTGCTTGGGGCTACTTCCATAGGACACAAACCATAAACATAGACCTGGGAAATACATTATAGTGCCAAGTTTCAAAGAACTAGCACAAACCGTGTTTGATTTAGAGTTCCAACTACATGTATCCATATAGGAGAAAACAGAGTGAAACCTAAACATGAAAAAAGTTATTGCAAAGGAACGGTTTAACCTAGAAGAACGAAATTTGGTGAGCCAAGTGGGATTGGTGTACTGATCATTAAATGGAAGTATCATCAAGATTGGGTGCAAAAATGATTGCTGTGATTTCAGGAAACTCTTAGTTTTTTGGAAGCTTTGCAACCCCTTTCAATGTAAGTGATTCTCGTCAGTCTCTGCTTGGGGCTACTTCCATAGGACACAAACCATAGCCATAGAACTTGGAACTACATTGAACTACATTATTGTGCCAAGTTTCAAAGAGCTAGCGCAAACCGTGTTTGATTTAGAGTTCCAACTACATGTATCCATATAAGAGAAAACAGAGTGAAACCTAAACATGAAAACGGTTACTGCAAATGAATGGTTTAACCTAGAATCACGAAATTTGGTGAGCCAAGTGGGACTGGTGTACTGATCATTACCTGCAAGTATCATCAAGATTGGGTGAAAAAATGTTTGATGATTTCAGGAAACTCGTACGTTTTTGGAAGCTTGGCAACCCCTTTCAATGAAAGTGATTCTCCTAAGTCTCTGCTTGGGGCTACTTCCATAGGACACAAACCATAGCCATAGAACTTGGAACTACATTATTGTGCCAAGTTTCAAAGAGCTAGCACAAACCGTGTTTGATTTAGATTTCCAAATACATGTATCCATATAGGAGAAAACAGAGTGAAACCTAAATATGAAAACGGTTACTGCAAAGGAACGGTTTAACCTAGAAGAACGAAATTTGGTGAGCCAAGTGGGACTGGTGTACTGATCATTAAATTTAAGTATCATAAAGATTGGGAGAAAAAATGTTTGCTGAGATTTCAGGAAACTCATAGTTTTTTGGAAGCTTGGCAACCCCTTTCAATGTAAGTGATTCTAGTCAGTCTCTGCTTGGGGCTACTTCCATAGGACACAATCCATAGCGATAGAACTTGGAACTACATTATTGTGCCAGGTTTCAAAGAGCTAGCCCAAACCGTGTTTGATTTAGAGTTCCAACTATATGTATCCATATAGGAGAAAACAGAATGAATCCTATCATGAAAACGGTTACTGCAAAGGAATGGTTTATCCTAGAAGAACGAAATTTGGTGAGCCTAGTGGGATTGGTGTACTGATCATTAAATGGAAGTATCATCAAGATTGGGTGAAAAAATGTTTGCTGAGATTTCAAGAAACTCGTAGGTTTTTGGAAGCTTCGAAACCCCTTTCAATGTAGGTGATTCTCGTCAGTCTCTGCTTGGGGCTACTTCCATAGGACACAATCCATAGCGATAGAACTTGGAACTACATTATTTTGCCAAGTTTCAAAGAGCTAGCAGAAACCGTGTTTGATTTAGAGTTCCAAATGCATGTATCCACATAGGAGAAAACAGAGTGGAACCTAAACATGAAAACGGTTACTGCAAAGGAACGGTTTAACCTAGAAGAACCAAATTTGGTGAGCCAAGTGAGACTGGTGTACTGATCATTACCTGCAAGTATCATCAAGATTGGGTGAAAAAATGTTTGCTGAGATTTCAGGAAACTCGTAGTTTTTTGGAAGCTTGGCAACGCTTTCAATGAAAGTGATTATCGTCAGTCTCTTCTTTTGGCTACTTCCATAGGACACAAACCATAGCCATAGAATTTGGAACTACATTATTGTGCCAAGTTTCAAAGAGCTAGCACAAACCGTGTTTGATTTAGAGTTCCAAATAAATATATCCATATAGGAGAAAACAGAGTGAAACCTAAACATGAAAACGGTTACTGCAAAGGAACGGTTTAACCTAGAAGAACGAAACTTGGTCAGCCAAGTGGGACTGGTGTACTGATCAGTACTTGCAAGTATCATCAAGATTGGGTGAAAAAATGTTTGCTGAGATTTCAGGAAATTCGTAGTTTTTGGAAGCTTGGCAACCCTTTCAATGAAAGTGATTCTCGTCAGTCTCTTCTTGGGGCTACTTCCATAGGACACAAACCATAGCCCTAGAACTTGGAACTACATTATTGTGCCAAGTTTCAAAGAGCTAGCACAAACCGTGTTTGATTTAGAGTTCCAACTACATGTATCCATATAGGAGAAAACAGAGTGAAACCTAAATATGAAAACGGTTACTGCAAAGGAACGGTTTAACCTAGAAAAACGAAATTTGTGAGCCCAGTGGGATTGGTGTACTGATCATTAAATGGAAGTATCATAAAGATTGGGAGAAAAAATGTTTGCTGAGATTTCAGGAAACTCATAGTTTTTTGGAAGCTTGGCAACCCCTTACAATGAAAGTGATTCTCGTCAGTCTCTGCTGGGGGCTACTTCCATAGGACACAATCCATAGCGATAGAACTTGGAACTACATTATTGTGCCAGGTTTCAAAGAGCTAGCACAAACCGTGTTTGATTTAGAGTTCCAACTACATGTATCCATATAGGAGAAAACAGAGTGAAACCTAAACATGAAAACGGTTACTACAAAGGATGGTTTAACCTAGAAGAACGAAATTTGATGAGCCCAGTGGGATTGGTGTACTGATCATTACCTGCAAGTACCATCATGATTGGGTGAAAAAATGTTTGCTGAGATTTCAGGAAAATCGTAGTTTTTTGGAAGCTTGGCAACCCCTTTCAATGAAAGTGATTCTCACCAGTCTCTGCTTGGGGCTACTTCCATAGGACACAAACCATAGCCATAGAACTTGGAACTACATTATTGTGCCAGGTTTCAAAGAGCTAGCACAAACCGTGTTTGATTTAGAGTTCCAACTACATGTATCCATATAGGAGAAAACAGAGTGAATCCTATCATGAAAACGGTTACTGCAAAGGAACGGTTTAACCTAGAAGAATGAAACTTGGTCAGCCAAGTGGGACTGGTGTACTGATCAGTTCCTGCAAGTATCATCAAGATTGGGTGAAAAAATATTTGCTGAGATTTCAGGAAACTCGTTGTTTTTGGAAGCTTGGCAACCCCTTTCAATGAAAGTGATTCTCGTAAGTCTCTGCTTGGGGCTACTTCCATAGGACACAAACCATAAACATAGAACTGGGAAATACATTATAGTGCCAAGTTTCAAAGAGCGAGCACAAACCGTGTTTGATTTAGAGTTCCAACTACATGTTTCCATATAGGAGAAAACAGAGTGAAACCTAAACATGAAAAATGTTATTGCAAAGGAACGGTTTAACCTAGAAGAACGAAATTTGGTGAGCAAAGTGGGATTGGTGTACTGTTCATTAAATGGAAGTATCATCAAGATTGGGTGCAAAAATGATTGCTGAGATTTCAAGAAACTCTTAGTTTTTTGGAAGCTTGGCAACCCCTTTCAATGAAAGTGATTCTCGTCAGTCTCTGCTTGGGGCTACTTCCATAGGACACAAACCATAGCCATAGAACTTGGAACTACCATTATTGTGCCAAGTTTCAAAGAGCTAGCGCAAACCGTGTTTGATTTAGAGTTCGAACTTCATGTATCCATATAAGAGAAAAGAGAGTGAAACCTAAACATGAAAACGGTTACTGCAAAGGAATGGTTTAACCTAGAATCACGAAATTTGGTGAGCCAAGTGGGACTGGTGTACTGATCATTACCTGCAAGTATCATCAAGATTGGGTGAAAAAATGTTTGATGATTTCAGGAAACTCGTACGTTTTTGGAAGCTTGGCAACCCCTTTCAGTGAAAGTGATTCTCACCAGTCTCTGCTTGGGGCTACTTCCATAGGACACAAACCATAGCCATAGAACTTGGAACTACATTATTGTGCCAAGTTTCAAAGAGCTAGCACAAACCGTGTTTGATTTAGAGTTCCAACTACATGTATCCATATAGGAGAAAACAGAGTGAAACCTAAATATGAAAACGGTTACTGCAAAGGAACGGTTTAACCTAGAAAAACGAAATTTGTGAGCCCAGTGGGATTGGTGTACTGATCATTAAATGGAAGTATCATAAAGATTGGGAGAAAAAATGTTTGCTGAGATTTCAGGAAACTCATAGTTTTTTGGAAGCTTGGCAACCCCTTACAATGAAAGTGATTCTCGTCAGTCTCTGCTGGGGGCTACTTCCATAGGACACAATCCATAGCGATAGAACTTGGAACTACATTATTGTGCCAGGTTTCAAAGAGCTAGCACAAACCGTGTTTGATTTAGAGTTCCAACTACATGTATCCATATAGGAGAAAACAGAGTGAAACCTAAACATGAAAACGGTTACTACAAAGGATGGTTTAACCTAGAAGAACGAAATTTGATGAGCCCAGTGGGATTGGTGTACTGATCATTACCTGCAAGTACCATCATGATTGGGTGAAAAAATGTTTGCTGAGATTTCAGGAAAATCGTAGTTTTTTGGAAGCTTGGCAACCCCTTTCAATGAAAGTGATTCTCACCAGTCTCTGCTTGGGGCTACTTCCATAGGACACAAACCATAGCCATAGAACTTGGAACTACATTATTGTGCCAGGTTTCAAAGAGCTAGCACAAACCGTGTTTGATTTAGAGTTCCAACTACATGTATCCATATAGGAGAAAACAGAGTGAATCCTATCATGAAAACGGTTACTGCAAAGGAACGGTTTAACCTAGAAGAATGAAACTTGGTCAGCCAAGTGGGACTGGTGTACTGATCAGTTCCTGCAAGTATCATCAAGATTGGGTGAAAAAATATTTGCTGAGATTTCAGGAAACTCGTTGTTTTTTGGAAGCTTGGCAACCCCTTTCAATGAAAGTGATTCTCGTAAGTCTCTGCTTGGGGCTACTTCCATAGGACACAAACCATAAACATAGAACTGGGAAATACATTATAGTGCCAAGTTTCAAAGAGCTAGCACAAACCGTGTTTGATTTAGAGTTCCAACTACATGTTTCCATATAGGAGAAAACAGAGTGAAACCTAAACATGAAAAATGTTATTGCAAAGGAACGGTTTAACCTAGAAGAACGAAATTTGGTGAGCAAAGTGGGATTGGTGTACTGTTCATTAAATGGAAGTATCATCAAGATTGGGTGCAAAAATGATTGCTGAGATTTCAGGAAACTCTTAGTTTTTTGGAAGCTTGGCAACCCCTTTCAATGAAAGTGATTCTCGTCAGTCTCTGCTTGGGGCTACTTCCATAGGACACAAACCATAGCCATAGAACTTGGAACTACATTATTGTGCCAAGTTTCAAAGAGCTAGCGCAAACCGTGTTTGATTTAGAGTTCGAACTTCATGTATCCATATAAGAGAAAACAGAGTGAAACCTAAACATGAAAACGGTTACTGCAAAGGAATGGTTTAACCTAGAATCACGAAATTTGGTGAGCCAAGTGGGACTGGTGTACTGATCATTACCTGCAAGTATCATCAAGATTGGGTGAAAAAATGTTTGATGATTTCAGGAAACTCGTACGTTTTTGGAAGCTTGGCAACCCCTTTCAGTGAAAGTGATTCTCACCAGTCTCTGCTTGGGGCTACTTCCATAGGACACAAACCATAGCCATAGAACTTGGAACTACATTATTGTGCCAAGTTTCAAAGAGCTAGCACAAACCGTGTTTGATTTAGATTTCCAAATACATGTATCCATATAGGAGAAAACAGAGTGAAACCTAAATATGAAAACGGTTACTGCAAAGGAACGGTTTAACCTAGAAGAACGAAATTTGGTGAGCCAAGTGGGATTGGTGTACTGATCATTAAATGGAAGTATAAGATTGGGAGAAAAAATGTTTGCTGAGATTTCAGGAAACTCGTAGTTTTTTGGAAGCTTGGCAAGCCCTTTCAATGAAAGTGATTCTCGTCAGTCTCTGATTGGGGCTACTTCCATAGGACACAAACCATAGCGATAGAACTTGGAACTACATTATTTTGCCAAGTTTCAAGGAGGTAGCACAAACCGTGTTTCATTTAGAGTTCCAACTACATGTATCCATATAGGAGAAAACAGAGTGAAACCTAAACATGAGGACGGTTACTGCAAAGCAAAGGTTTAACCTAGAAGAACGAAATTTGGTGAGCCCAGTGGGATTGGTGTACTGATCATTAAATGGAAGTATCATCAAGATTGGGAGAAAAAATGTTTGCTGAGATTTCAGGAAACTCGTAGTTTTTTGGAAGCTTGGCAACCCTTTCAATGATAGTGATTCTCGTCAGTCTCTTCTTGGGGCTACTTCCATAGGACACACACCATAGCCATAGAACTTGGAACTACATTATTGTGCCAAGTTTCAAAGAGCTAGCAGAAACCGTGTTTGATTTAGAGTTCCAACTACATGTATCCATATAGGAGAAAACAGAGTGAATCCTAAATATGAAAACGGTTACTGCAAAGGAACGCTTTAACCTAGAAGAACGAAACTTGGCCAGCCAAGTGGGACTGGTGTACTGATCAGTACCTGCAAGTATCATCAAGATTGGGTGAAAAAATATTTGCTGAGATTTCAGGAAACTCGTAGTTTTTTTGAAGCTTGGCAACCCCTTTGAATGAAAGTGATTCTCGTAAGTCTCTGCTTGGGGTTACTTCAATAGGACAAAAACCATAGCCATAGAACTTGGAACTACATTATTGTGCCAAGTTTCAAAGAGCTAGCACAAACCGTGTTTGATTTAGAGTTCCAACTACATGTATCCATATAGGAGAAAACAGAGTGAAACCTAAACATGAAAACGGTTACTGTAAAGGAACGGTTTAACCTAGAAGAACGAAATTTGGTGAGCCATTGGGATTGGTGTACTGATCACTAAATGGATGTATCATCAAGATTGGGTGAAAAAAATGTTTGCTGAGATTTCAGGAAACTCGTATTTTTTTGGAAGCTTGGCAACCCCTTTCAATGAAAGTGATTCTCGTCAGTCTCTGCTTGGGGCGACTTCCATAGGACACAAACCATAGCCATAGAACTTGGAACTACATTATTGTGCCAAGTTTCAAAGAGCTAGCACAAACCGTGTTTGATTTAGAGTTCCAACTGCATGTATCCATATAGGAGAAAACAGAGTGAATCCTAAACATGAAAACGGTTTCTGCAAAGGAACGGTTTAACCTAGAGGAACGTAATTTGGTGAGCCTAGTGTGATTGGTGTACTGATCATTAAATGGAAGTATCATCAAGATTGGGAGAAAAAATGTTTGCTGAGATTTCAGGAAACTCGTAGTTTTTTGGAAGCTTGGCAACCCCTTTCAATGAAAGTGATTCTCGTCAGTCTCTGCTTGGGGCTACTTCCATAGGATACAAACCATAGCCATAGAACTTGGAACTACATTATTGTGCCAAGTTTCAAAGAGCTAGCGCAAACCGTGTTTGATTTAGAGTTCCAACTACATGTATCCATATAAGAGAAAACAGAGTGAAACCGAAACATGAAAACGGTTACTGCAAAGGAATGGTTTAACCTAGAAGAACGAAATTTGGTGAGCCAAGTGGGACTGGTGTACTGATCCTTACCTGCAAGTATCATCAAGATTGGGTGAAAAAATGTTTGATGATTTCAGGAAACTCGTACTTTTTTGGAAGCTTGGCATCCCCTTTCAATGAAAGTGATTCTCACCAGTCTCTGCTTGGGGCTACTTCCATAGGACACACACCATAGCCATAGAACTTGGAACTACATTATTGTGCCAAGTTTCAAAGAGCTAGCACAAACCGTGTTTGATTTGGAGTTCCAACTACATGTATCCATATAGGAGAAAACAGAGTGAAACCTAACCATGAAAACGGTTACTGCAAAGGATCGGTTTAACCTAGAAGAACGAAATTTGGTGAGCCCAGTGGGATTGGTGTACTGATCATTAAATGGAAGTATCATAAAGATTGGGAGAAAAAGTGTTTGCTGAGATTTCAGGAAACTCGTAGTTTTTTGGAAGCTTGGCAACACCTTTCAATGAAAGTGATTCTCGTCAGTCTCTGCTTGGGGCTACTTCCATAGGACACAAACCATAACCATAGAACTTGGAATTACATCATTGTGCCAAATTTCAAAGAACTAGCACAAACCGTGTTTGATTTAGAGTTCCAACTACATGTATCCATATAGGAGAAAAGAGAGTGAAACCTAAACATGTAAACGGTTACTGCAAAGGAAGGGTTTAACCTAGAAGAACGAAACTTGGTCAGCCAAGTGGGACTGGTGTACTGATCAGTACCTGCAAGTATCATCAAGTTTGGGTGAAAAAATGTTTGCTGAGATTTCAGGAAACACGTAGTTTTTTGGAAGCTTGGCAATCCTTTCAATGAAAGTGATTCTCATCAGTCTCTTCTTGTGGCTACTTCCATAGGACATAAACCATAGCCATAGAACCTGGAACTACATTATTGTGCCAAGTTTCAAAGAGCTAGCACAAAATGTGTTTGATTTAGAGTTCCAAATACATGTATCCATATAGAAGAACAGAGTGAAACCTAAACATGAAAACGGTTACTGCAAAGGAACGGTTTAACCTAGAAGAACGAAATTTGGTGAGCCCAGTGGGATTGGTGTACTGATCATTAAATGGAAGTATCATAAAGATTGGGAGAAAAAATGTTTGCTGAGATTTCAGGAAACTCGTAATTTTTGGAAGCTTGGCAACCCCTTTCAATGAAAGTGATTCTTGTCAGTCTCTGCTTGGGGCTACTTCCATAGGACACAAACCATAGCCATAGAACTTGGAACTACATTAATGTGCCAAGTTTCAAAGAGCTAGCAAAAACCGTGTTTGATTTAGAGTTCCAACTACATGTATCCATATAAGAGAAAACAGAGTGAAACCTAAACATGAAAACGGTTACTGCAAAGGAATGGTTTAACCTAGGAGAACGAAATTTGGTGAGCCAAGTGGGACTGGTGTACTGATCATTACCTGCTAGTATCATCAAGATTGGGTGAAAAAATGTTTGATGATTTCAGGAAACTCGTACTTTTTTGGAAGCTTGGCAACCCCTTTCAATGAAAGTGATTCTCATCAGTCTCTGCTTGGGGCTACTTCCATAGGACACAAACCATAGGCATAGAACCTGGAACTACATTATTGTGCCAAGTTTCAAAGAGCTAGCACAAACCGTGTTTGATTTAGAGTTCCAACTACATGTATCCATATATGAGAAAACGGAGTGAAACCTAAACATGAAAACGGTTACTGCAAAGGATGGTTTAACCTAGAAGAACGAAATTTAGTGAGCCCAGTGGGATTGGTCTACTGATCATTAAATGGAAGTATCATCAAGATTGGGAGAAAAAATGTTTGCTGAGATTTCAGGAAACTCGTAGTTTTTTGGAAGCTTGGCAACCCCTTTCAATGAACGTGATTCTCGTCAGTCTCTGCTTGGGGCTACTTCCATAGGACACAAACGATAGCCATAGAACTTGGAACTACATTATTGTGCCAAGTTTCAAAGAGCTAGCACAAACCTTGTTTGATTTAGAGTTCCAACTACATGTATCCATATAGGAGAAAACAGAGTGAAACCTAAACATGAAAATGGTTACTGCAAAGGATCGGTTTAACCTAGAAGAACGAAATTTGGTGAGCCCAGTGGGATTGGTGTACTGAACATTAAATGGAAGTATCATAAAGATTGGGAGAAAAAATGTTTGCTGAGATTTCAGTAAACTCGTCTTTTTTTGAAAGCTTGGCAACCCTTTTCAATGAAACTTATTCTCGTAAGTCTCTTTGGGGCTACATCCATAGGACACAAACCATAGCGATAGAACTTGGAACTACATTATTTTGCCAAGTTTCAAAGAGCTAGCACAAACCGTGTTTGATTTAGAGTTCCAACTACATGTCCATATAGGAGAAAACAGAGTGAAACCTAAACATGAGGACGGTTACTGCAAAGCAAAGGTTTAACCTAGAAGAACGAAAAATGGTGAGCCCAGTGGGATTGGTGTACTGATCACTAAATGGAAGTATCATAAAGATTGGGAGAAAAAATGTTTGCTGAGATTTCAGGAAACTCGTAGTTTTTTTGGAAGCTTAGCAACGCCTTTCAATGAAAGTGTTTATCATCAGTCTCTGCTTGGGGCTACTTCCATAGGACACAAACCATAACCATAGAAATGGGAACTACATTATAATGCCAAGTTTCAAAGAGCTAGCACAAACCGTGTTTGATTTAGAGTTCCAACTACATGTATCCATATAGGAGAAAACAGAGTGAAACCTAAACATGAAAACGGTTACTGCAAAGCAACGGTTTAACCTAGAAGAACGAAATTTGGTGAGCCTAGTGAGATTGGTGTACTAATCATTAAATGGAAGTATCATCAAATTGGGTGAAAAAATGTTTGCTGAGATTTCAGGAAACTCGTAGTTTTTTGGAAGCTTGGCAACCCCTTTCAATGAAAGTGATTCTCGTCAGTCTCTGCTTGGGGCTATTTCCATAGGACACAAACCATAGCCATAGTACTTGGAGCTACATTATTGTGCCAAGTTTCAAAGAGCTAGCACAAACCGTGTTTGATTTAGACTTCCAACTACATGTATCCATATAGGAGAAAACAGAGTGGAACCTAAACATGAAAACGGTGACTGCAAAGGAACGGTTTAAAATAGAAGAACGAAACTTGGTCAGCCAAGTGGAACTGGTGTACTGATCAGTACCTGCAAGTATCATCAAGTTTGGGTGAAAAAATATTTGCTGAGATTTCAGCAAACTCGTAGTTTTTTGGAAGCTTGGAAACCCCTTTCAATGAAAGTGTTTCAAGTCAGTCTCTGCTTGGGGCTACTTCAATAGGACACCAACCATCGCGATAGAACTTGGAACTACATTATTGTGCCAAGTTTCAAAGAGCTAGCAGAAATAGTGTTTGATTTAGAGTTCCAACTACATGTATCCATATAGGAGAAAACAGAGTGAAACCTAAACATGAAAACGGCTACTTCAAAGGATGGTTTAACCTAGAAGAACGTAATTTGGTGAGCCCAGTGGGATTGGTGTACTGATCATTAAATGGAAGTATCATAAAGATTGGGAGAAAAAATGTTTGCTGAGATTTCAGGAAACTCGTAATTTTTGGAAGCTTGGCAACCCCTTTCAATGAAAGTGATTCTTGTCAGTCTCTGCTTGGGGCTACTTCCATAGGACACAAACCATAGCCATAGAACTTGGAACTACATTAATGTGCCAAGTTTCAAAGAGCTAGCAAAAACCGTGTTTGATTTAGAGTTCCAACTACATGTATCCATATAAGAGAAAACAGAGTGAAACCTAAACATGAAAACGGTTACTGCAAAGGAATGGTTTAACCTAGGAGAACGAAATTTGGTGAGCCAAGTGGGACTGGTGTACTGATCATTACCTGCTAGTATCATCAAGATTGGGTGAAAAAATGTTTGATGATTTCAGGAAACTCGTACTTTTTTGGAAGCTTGGCAACCCCTTTCAATGAAAGTGATTCTCATCAGTCTCTGCTTGGGGCTACTTCCATAGGACACAAACCATAGGCATAGAACCTGGAACTACATTATTGTGCCAAGTTTCAAAGAGCTAGCACAAACCGTGTTTGATTTAGAGTTCCAACTACATGTATCCATATATGAGAAAACGGAGTGAAACCTAAACATGAAAACGGTTACTGCAAAGGATGGTTTAACCTAGAAGAACGAAATTTAGTGAGCCCAGTGGGATTGGTCTACTGATCATTAAATGGAAGTATCATCAAGATTGGGAGAAAAAATGTTTGCTGAGATTTCAGGAAACTCGTAGTTTTTTGGAAGCTTGGCAACCCCTTTCAATGAACGTGATTCTCGTCAGTCTCTGCTTGGGGCTACTTCCATAGGACACAAACGATAGCCATAGAACTTGGAACTACATTATTGTGCCAAGTTTCAAAGAGCTAGCACAAACCTTGTTTGATTTAGAGTTCCAACTACATGTATCCATATAGGAGAAAACAGAGTGAAACCTAAACATGAAAATGGTTACTGCAAAGGATCGGTTTAACCTAGAAGAACGAAATTTGGTGAGCCCAGTGGGATTGGTGTACTGAACATTAAATGGAAGTATCATAAAGATTGGGAGAAAAAATGTTTGCTGAGATTTCAGTAAACTCGTCTTTTTTTGAAAGCTTGGCAACCCTTTTCAATGAAACTTATTCTCGTAAGTCTCTTTGGGGCTACATCCATAGGACACAAACCATAGCGATAGAACTTGGAACTACATTATTTTGCCAAGTTTCAAAGAGCTAGCACAAACCGTGTTTGATTTAGAGTTCCAACTACATGTCCATATAGGAGAAAACAGAGTGAAACCTAAACATGAGGACGGTTACTGCAAAGCAAAGGTTTAACCTAGAAGAACGAAAAATGGTGAGCCCAGTGGGATTGGTGTACTGATCACTAAATGGAAGTATCATAAAGATTGGGAGAAAAAATGTTTGCTGAGATTTCAGGAAACTCGTAGTTTTTTTGGAAGCTTAGCAACGCCTTTCAATGAAAGTGTTTATCATCAGTCTCTGCTTGGGGCTACTTCCATAGGACACAAACCATAACCATAGAAATGGGAACTACATTATAATGCCAAGTTTCAAAGAGCTAGCACAAACCGTGTTTGATTTAGAGTTCCAACTACATGTATCCATATAGGAGAAAACAGAGTGAAACCTAAACATGAAAACGGTTACTGCAAAGCAACGGTTTAACCTAGAAGAACGAAATTTGGTGAGCCTAGTGAGATTGGTGTACTAATCATTAAATGGAAGTATCATCAAATTGGGTGAAAAAATGTTTGCTGAGATTTCAGGAAACTCGTAGTTTTTTGGAAGCTTGGCAACCCCTTTCAATGAAAGTGATTCTCGTCAGTCTCTGCTTGGGGCTATTTCCATAGGACACAAACCATAGCCATAGTACTTGGAGCTACATTATTGTGCCAAGTTTCAAAGAGCTAGCACAAACCGTGTTTGATTTAGACTTCCAACTACATGTATCCATATAGGAGAAAACAGAGTGGAACCTAAACATGAAAACGGTGACTGCAAAGGAACGGTTTAAAATAGAAGAACGAAACTTGGTCAGCCAAGTGGAACTGGTGTACTGATCAGTACCTGCAAGTATCATCAAGTTTGGGTGAAAAAATATTTGCTGAGATTTCAGCAAACTCGTAGTTTTTTGGAAGCTTGGAAACCCCTTTCAATGAAAGTGTTTCAAGTCAGTCTCTGCTTGGGGCTACTTCAATAGGACACCAACCATCGCGATAGAACTTGGAACTACATTATTGTGCCAAGTTTCAAAGAGCTAGCAGAAATAGTGTTTGATTTAGAGTTCCAACTACATGTATCCATATAGGAGAAAACAGAGTGAAACCTAAACATGAAAACGGCTACTTCAAAGGATGGTTTAACCTAGAAGAACGTAATGTGGTGAGCCCAGTGGGATTGGTGTACTGATCATTAAATGGAAGTATCATAAAGATTGGGAGAAAAAATGTTTGCTGAGATTTCAGGAAACTCGTAATTTTTTGGAAGCTTGGCAACCCCTTTCAATGAAAGTGATTCTTGTCAGTCACTGCTTGGGGCTACTTCCATAGGACACAAACCATAACCATAGAACTTGGAACTACATTATTGTGCCAAGTTTCAAAGAGCTAGCACAAACCGTGTTTGATTTAGAGTTCCAACTACATGTATCCATATAGGAGAAAACAGAGTGAAACCTAAACATGAAAACGGTTACTCCTAAGGAACGGTTTAACTTAGAAGAACGAAACTTGGTTAGCCAAGTGGGACTGGTGTACTGATCAGTACCTGCAAGTATCATCAAAATTGGGTGAAAAAATGTTTGCTGAGATTTCAGGAAACTCGTAGTTTTTTTGAAGCTTGGCAACCCCTTTGAATGAAAGTGATTCTCGTAAGTCTCTGCTAGGGGCTACTTCCATAGGACACAAACCATAGCGATAGAAATTGGAACTACATTATTTTGCCAAGTTTCAAAGAGGTAGCACAAACCGTGTTTGATTTAGAGTTCCAACTACATGTATCCATATAGGAGAAAACAGACTGAAACCTAAACATGAGAACGGTTCCTGCAAAGCAATGGTTTAACCTAGAAGAACGAAATTTGGTGAGCCAAGTGGGATTGGTGTACCGATCATTAAATGGAAGTATCATAAATATTGGGAGAAAAAATGATTGCTGAGATTTCAGGAAACTCGTAGTTTTTTGGAAGCTTGGAAACCCCTTTCAATGAAAGTGATTCTCGTCAGTCTCTGCTTGGGGCTACTTCCATAGGACACACACCATAGCGATAGAACTTGGATCTACATTATTTTGCCAAGTTTCAAAGAGCTAGCACAAACCGTGTTTGATTTAGAGTTCCAACTACATGTATCCATATAGGAGAAAACAGAGTGAAACCTAAACATGAAAACGGTTACTGAAAAGGAACGGTTCAACCTAGAAGAACGAAATTTGGTGAGCCAAGTGGGACTGGTGTACTGATCATTACCTGCAAATATCATCAAGATTGGGTGAAAAAATGTTTGCTGAGATTTCAGGAAACTCGTCGTTTTTGGAAGCTTGGCAACCCCTTTCAATGAAAGTGATTCTCGTCAGTCTCTTCTTGGGGCTACTTCCATAGGACTCAAACCATAGCCATAGAACTTGGAACTACATTATTGTGCCAAGTTTCAAAGAGCTAGCAAAAACCGTGTTTGATTTAGAGTTCCAACTACATGTATCCATATAGGAGAAAACGGAGTGAAACCTAAACATGAAAACGGTTACTGCAAAGGATGGTTTAACCTAGAAGAACGAAATTTAGTGAGCCCAGTGGGATTGGTCTACTGATCATTAAATGGAAGTATCATCAAGATTGGGAGAAAAAATGTTTGCTGAGATTTCAGGAAACTCGTAGTTTTTTGGAAGCTTGGCAAGCCCTTTCAATGAAAGTGATTCTCGTCAGTCTCTGCTTGGGGCTACTTCCATAGGACACAAACCATAGCGATAGAACTTGGAACTACATTATTTTGCCACGTTTCAAGAGGTAGCACCAACCGTGTTTGATTTAGAGTTCCAACTACATGTATCCATATAGGAGAAAACAGAGTGAAACCTAAACATGAGGACGGTTACTGCAAAGCAAAGGTTTAACCTAGAAGAACGAAATTTGGTGAGCCCAGTGGGATTGGTGTACTGATCATTAAATGGAAGTATCATCAAGATTGGGAGAAAAAATGTTTGCTGAGATTTCAGGAAACTCGTAGTTTTTTGGAAGCTTGGCAACCCCTTTCAATTAAAGTGATTCTCGTCAGTCTCTGCTTGGGGCTACTTCCATAGGACACAAACCATAGCGATAGAACTTGGAACTACATTATTTTGCCAAGTTTCAAGGAGGTAGCACAAACCGTGTTTGATTTAGAGTTCCAACTACATGTATCCATATAGGAGAAAACAGAGTGAAACCTAAACATGAAAACGGTTACTGCAAAGGATGGTTTAACCTAGAAGAACGAAATTTGGTGAGCCCAGTGGGATTGGTGTACTGATCATTAAATGGAAGTATCATCAAGATTGGGAGAAAAAATGTTTGCTGAGATTTCAGGAAACTCGTAGTTTTTTTGGAAGCTTGGCAACGCCTTTCAATGAAAGTGTTTATCATCAGTCTCTGCTTGGGGCTACTTCCATAGGACACAAACCATAACCATAGAAATGGCAACTACATTATAATGCCAAGTTTCAAAGAGCTAGCACAAACCGTGTTTGATTTAGAGTTCCAACTACATGTATCCATATAGGAGAAAACAGAGTGAAACCTAAACATGAAAACGGTGACTGCAAAGGAACGGTTTAAAATAGAAGAACGAAACTTGGTCAGCCAAGTGGAACTGGTGTACTGATCAGTACCTGCAAGTATCATCAAGTTTGGGTGAAAAAATATTTGCTGAGATTTCAGCAAACTCGTAGTTTTTTGGAAGCTTGGCAACCCCTTTCAATGAAAGTGTTTCAAGTCAGTCTCTGCTTGGGGCTACTTCAATAGGACACCAACCATCGCGATAGAACTTGGAACTACATTATTGTGCCAAGATTCAAAGAGCTAGCAGAAACAGTGTTTGATTTAGAGTTCCAACTACATGTATCTATATAGGAGAAAACAGAGTGAAACCTAAACATGAAAACGGCTACTTCAAAGGATGGTTTAACCTAGAAGAACGTAATTTGGTGAGCCCAGTGGGATTGGTGTACTGATCATTAAATGGAAGTATCATAAAGATTGGGAGAAAAAATGTTTGCTGAGATTTCAGGAAACTCGTAATTTTTTGGAAGCTTGGCAACCCCTTTCAATGAAAGTGATTCTTGTCAGTCACTGCTTGGGGCTACTTCCATAGGACACAAACCATAGCCATAGAACTTGGAACTACATTATTGTGCCAAGTTTCAAAGAGCTAGCACAAACCGTGTTTGATTTAGAGTTCCAAATACATGTATCCATATAAGAGAAAACAGAGTGAAGCCTAAATATGAAAACGGTTACTGCAAAGGAATGGTTTAACCTAGAAGAACGAAATTTGGTGAGCCAAGTGGGACTGGTGTACTGATCATTACCTGCAAGTATCATCAAGTTTGGGTGAAAAAATATTTGATGATTTCAGGAAATTCCTACTTTTTTGGAAGCTTGGCAACCCCTTTCAATGAAAGTTATTCTCACCAGTCTCTGCTTGGGGCTACTTCCATAGGACACAAATCATAGCCATAGAACTTGGAACTACATTATTGTGCCAAGTTTCAAACAGCTAGCACAAACCGTGTTTGATTTAGAGTTCCAACTACATGTATCCATATAGGAGAAAACAGAGTGAAACCTAAACATGAAAACGGTTACTGCAAAGGATGGTTTAACCTAGAAGAACGAAATTTGGTGAGCCCAGTGGGATTGGTGTACTGATCATTAAATGGAAGTATCATAAAGATTGGGAGAAAAAATGTTTGCTGAGATTTCAGGAAACTCGTAGTTTTTTGGAAGCTTGGCAACCCCTTTCAATGAAAGTGATTCTCGTCAGTCTCTGCTTGGGGCTACTTCCATAGGACACAAACCATAGCGATAGAACTTGGAACTACATTATTTTGCCAAGTTTCAAAGACTTAGCACAAACCGTGTTTGATTTAGAGTTCCAAATACATGTATCCATATAGGAGAAAACAGAGTGGAACCTAAACATGAAAACGGTTACTGCAAAGGAACGGTTTATCCTAGAAGAACGAAATTTGGTGAGCCAAGTGGGACTGGTGTACTGATCATTACCTGCAAGTATCATCAAGATTGGGTGAAAAAATGTTTGCTGAGATTTCAGGAAACTCGTAGTTTTTTGGAAGCTTGGCAATCCTTTCAATGAAAGTGATTCTCTTCAGTCTCTGCTTGGGGCTACTTCCATAGGACACAAACCATAACCATAGAACTTGGAACTACATTATTGTGCCAAGTTTCAAAGAGCTAGCACAAACCGTGTTTGATTTAGAGTTCCAACTACATGTATCCATATAGGAGAAAACAGAGTGAAACCTAAACATGAAAACGGTTACTCCTAAGGAAAGGTTTAACTTAGAAGAACGAAACTTGGTCAGCCAAGTGGGACTGGTGTACTGATCAGTACCTGCAAGTATCATCAAAATTGGGTGAAAAAATGTTTGCTGAGATTTCAGGAAACTCGTAGTTTTTTTGAAGCTTGGCAACCCCTTTGAATGAAAGTGATTCTCGTAAGTCTCTGCTTGGGGCTACTTCCATAGGACACAAACCATAGCGATAGAACTTGGAACTACATTATTTTGCCAAGTTTCAAAGAGGTAGCACAAACCGTGTTTGATTTAGAGTTCCAACTACATGTATCCATATAGGAGAAAACAGAGTGAAACCTAAACATGAGAACGGTTCCTGCAAAGCAATGGTTTAACCTAGAAGAACGAAATTTGGTGAGCCAAGTGGGATTGGTGTACTGATCATTAAATGGAAGTATCATAAATATTGGGAGAAAAAATGATTGCTGAGATTTCAGGAAACTCGTAGTTTTTTGGAAGCTTGGAAACCCCTTTCAATGAAAGTGATTCTCGTCAGTCTCTGCTTGGGGCTACTTCCATAGGACACACACCATAGCGATAGAACTTGCATCTACATTATTTTGCCAAGTTTCAAAGAGCTAGCACAAACCGTGTTTGATTTAGAGTTCCAACTACATGTATCCATATAGGAGAAAACAGAGTGAAACCTAAACACGAAAACGGTTACTGAAAAGGAACGGTTCAACCTAGAAGAACGAAATTTGGTGAGCCAAGTGGGACTGGTGTACTGATCATTACCTGCAAATATCATCAAGATTGGGTGAAAAAATGTTTGCTGAGATTTCAGGAAACTCGTCGTTTTTTGGAAGCTTGGCAACCCCTTTCAATGAAAGTGATTCTCGTCAGTCTCTTCTTGGGGCTACTTCCATAGGACTCAAACCATAGCCATAGAACTTGGAACTATATTATTGTGCCAAGTTTCAAAGAGCTAGCACAAACCGTGTTTGATTTAGAGTTCCAACTACATGTATCCATATAGGAGAAAACGGAGTGAAACCTAAACATGAAAACGGTTACTGCAAAGGATGGTTTAACCTAGAAGAACGAAATTTAGTGAGCCCAGTGGGATTGGTCTACTGATCATTAAATGGAAGTATCATCAAGATTGGGAGAAAAAATGTTTGCTGAGATTTCAGGAAACTCGTAGTTTTTTGGAAGCTTGGCAAGCCCTTTCAATGAAAGTGATTCTCGTCAGTCTCTGCTTGGGGCTACTTCCATAGGACACAAACCATAGCGATAGAACTTGGAACTACATTATTTTGCCACGTTTCAAGAGGTAGCACAAACCGTGTTTGATTTAGAGTTCCAACTACATGTATCCATATAGGAGAAAACAGAGTGAAACCTAAACATGGGGACGGTTACTGCAAAGCAAAGGTTTAACCTAGAAGAACGAAATTTGGTGAGCCCAGTGGGATTGGTGTACTGATCATTAAATGGAAGAATCATCAAGATTGGGAGAAAAAATGTTTGCTGAGATTTCAGGAAACTCGTAGTTTTTTGGAAGCTTGGCAACCCCTTTCAATTAAAGTGATTCTCGTCAGTCTCTGCTTGGGGCTACTTCCATAGGACACAAACCATAGCGATAGACCTTGGAACTACATTATTTTGCCAAGTTTCAAGGAGGTAGCACAAACCGTGTTTGATTTAGAGTTCCAACTACATGTATCCATATAGGAGAAAACAGAGTGAAACCTAAACATGAGGACGGTTACTGCAAAGCTAAGGTTTAACCTAGAAGAAAGAAATTTGGTGAGCCAAGTGGGATTGGTGTACTGATCATTAAATGGAAGTATCATAAATATTGGGAGAAAAAATGATTGCTGAGATTTCAGGAAACTCGTAGTTTTTTGGAAGATTGGAAACCCCTTTCAATGAAAGTGATTCTCGTCAGTCTCTGCTTGGGGCTACTTCCATAGGACACAAACCATAACCATAGAACTGGGAACTACACTATAGTGCCAAGTTTCAAAGAGCTAGCACAAACCGTGTTTGATTTAGAGTTCCAACTACATGTATCCATATAGGAGAAAACAGAGTGAAACCTAAACATGAAAACGGTTACTGCAAAGCAACGGTTTAACCTAGAAGAACGAAATTTGGTGAGCCTAGTGGGATTGGTGTACTAATCATTAAATTTAAGTATCATCAAGATTGGGTGAAAAAATGTTTGCTGAGATTTCAGGAAACTCGTAGTTTTTTGGAAGCTTGGCAACCCTTTCAATGAAAGTGATTCTCGTCAGTCTCTTCTTGGGGCTACTTCCATAGGACACACACCATAGCCATAGA
This sequence comes from Urocitellus parryii, assembly GCF_045843805.1. Lineage (NCBI taxonomy): Eukaryota > Metazoa > Chordata > Mammalia > Rodentia > Sciuridae > Urocitellus > Urocitellus parryii. Next base: position 146,417 of record NW_027553741.1, read on the forward strand.
ACTTGGAACTACATTATTGTGCCAAGTTTCAAAGAGCTAGCAGAAACCGTGTTTGATTTAGAGTTCCAACTACATGTATCCATATAGGAGAAAACAGAGTGAAACCTAAACATGAAAATGATTACTGCAAAGGATCGGTTTAACCTAGAAGAACGAAATTTGGTGAGCCCAGTGGGATTGGTGTACTGATCATTAAATGGAAGTATCATAAAGATTGGGAGAAAAAATGTTTGCTGAGATTTCAGTAAACTCGTCGTTTTTTGGAAGCTTGGCAACACTTTTCAATGAAAGTTATTCTCGTAAGTCTCTGCTTGGGGCTACATCCATAGGACACAAACCATAGCGATAGAACTTGGAACTACATTATTTTGCCAAGTTTCAAAGAGCTAGCACAAACCGTGTTTGATTTAGAGTTCCAAATACATGTATCCATATAGGAGAAAACAGAGTGAAACCTAAACCTGAATACGGTTACTGCAAAGGATGGTTTAACCTAGAAGAACGAAATTTGGTGAGCCTAGTGGGATTGGTGTACTGATCATTAAATGGAAGTATCATCAAGATTGGGAGAAAAAATGTTTGCTGAGATTTCAGGAAACTCGTATTTTTTTGGAAGCTTGGGAACCCCTTTCAATTAAAGTGATTCTCGTCAGTCTCTGCTTGGGGCTACTTCCATAGGACACAAACCATAGCGATAGAACTTGGAAGTACATTATTTTGCCAAGTTTCAAAGAGGTAGCACAAACCGTGTTTGATTTAGAGTTCCAACTACATGTCCATATAGGAGAAAACAGAGTGAAACCTAAACATGAGGACGGTTACTGCAAAGCAAAGGTTTAACCTAGAAGAACGAAATTTGGGGAGCCCAGTGGGATTGGTGTACTGATCATTAAATGGAAGTATCATAAAGATTGGGAGAAAAAATGTTTGCTGAGATTTCAGGAAACTCGTAGTTTTTTGGAATCTTGGCAACCCATTTCAATGAAAGTGATTCTCATCAGTCTCTGCTTGGGACTACTTCCAGAGGACACAAACAATAGCGATAGAACTTGGAACTACATTATTTTGCAAAGTTTCAAAGAGCTAGCACAAACCGTGTTTGATTTAGAGTTCCAACTACATGTATCCATATAGGAGAAAACAGAGTGAAACCTAAACATGAAAACGGTTACTGCAAAGCAACGGTTTAACCTAGAAGAACGAAATTTGGTGAGCCTAGTGAGATTGGTGTACTAATCATTAAATGGAAGTATCATCAAATTGGGTGAAAAAATGTTTGCTGAAATTTCAGGAAACTCGTAGTTTTTTGGAAGCTTGGCAACCCCTTTCAATTAAAGTGATTCTCGTCAGTCTCTGCTTGGGGCTACTTTCATAGGACACAAACCATAGCCATAGAACATGGAACTACATTATTGTGCCAAGTTTCGAAGAGCTAGCACAAACCGTGTTTGATTTAGAGTTCCAACTACATATATCCATATAGGAGAAAACAGAGTGAAACCTAAACATGAAAACGGTTACTGCAAAGGATCGGTTTAACCTAGAAGAACGAAATTTGGTGAGCCCAGTGGGATTGCTGTACTGATCATTAAATGGAAGTATCATAAAGATTGGGAGAAAAAATGTTTGCTGAGATTTCAGGATACTCGTCGTTTTTTGGAAGCTTGGCAACCCTTTTCAATGAAGTTATTCTCGTAAGTCTCTGCTTGGGGCTACTTCCATAGGACACAAACCATAGCGATAGAACTTGGAACTACATTATTTTGCCAAGTTTCAAAGAGCTAGCACAAACCGTGTTTGATTTAGAGTTCCAAATACATGTATCCATATAGGAGAAAACAGAGTGAAACCTAAATATGAAAACGGTTACTGCAAAGGAACGGTTTAACCTAGAAGAACGAAATTTGGTGAGAAAAGTGGGACCGCTGTACTGATCATTACCTGCAAGTATCATCAAGATTGGGTGAAAAAAGGTTTGCTGTGATTTCAGGAAACTCGTAGTTTTTTGGACGCTTGGCAACCCTTTCAATGACAGTGATTATCGTCAGTCTCTGCTTGGGGCTACCTCAATAGGACACAAACAATAGCGATAGAACTTGGAAGTACATTGTTTTGCCAAGTTTCAAAGAGGTAGCACATACCGTGTTTGATTTAGAGTTCCAACTACATGTCCATATAGGAGAAAACAGAGTGAAACCTAAACATGAGGACGGTTACTGCAAAGCAAAGGTTTAACCTAGAAGAACGAAATTTGGTGAGCCCAGTGGGATTGGTGTACTGATCATTAAATGGAAGTATCATAAAGATTGGGAGAAAAAATGTTTGCTGAGATTTCAGGAAACTCGTAGTTTTTTGGAAGCTTGGCAACCCCTTTCAATGAAAGTGATTCTCATCAGTCTCTGCTTGGGGCTACTTCCATAGGACATAAACAATAGCGATAGAACTTGGAACTACATTATTTTGCCAAGTTTCAAAGAGCTAGCACAAACCGTGTTTGATTTAGAGTTCCAACTACATGTATCCATATAGGAGAAAACAGAGTGAAACCTAAACATGAAAACGGTTACTGCAAAGGAACGGTTTAACCTAGAAGAACGAAACTTGGTTAGCAAAGTGGGACTGGTGTACTGATCATTACCTGCAAGTATCATCAAGATTGGTTGAAAAAATGTTTGCTGAGATTTCATGAAACTCGTAGTTTTTTGGAAGCTTGGCAAGCCCTTTCAATGAAAGTGATTCTCGTCAGTCTCTGCTTGGGGCTACTTCCATAGGACACAAACCATAGCCATAGAACTTGGAACTACATTATTGTGCCAAGTTTCAAAGGGCTAGCACAAACCGTGTTTGATTTAGAGTTCCAACTACATGTATCCATATAGGAGAAAACAGAGTGAAACCTAAACATGAAAACGGTTACTGCAAAGGAACGGTTTAACCTAGAAGAACGAAATTTGGTCATCCAAGTGGGACTGGTGTACTGATCATTACTTGCAAGTATCATCAAGATTGGGAGAAAAAATGTTTGCTGAGATTTCAGGAAACTAGTAGTTTTTTGGAAGCTTGGCAACCCCTTTCAATGAAAGTGATTCTCGTCAGTCTCTGCTTGGGGCTACTTCCATAGGACACAAACCATAGCCATAGAACTTTGAACTACATTATTGTGCCAAGTTTCAAAGAGCTAGCACAAACCGTGTTTGATTTAGAGTTCGAACTACATGTATCCATATAGGAGAAAACAGAGTGAATCCTAAATATGAATACAGTTTCTGGAAAGGAACGGTTTAACCTAGAAGAACGAAACTTGTTCAGCCAAGTGGGACTCGTGTACTGATCATTACCTGTAAGTATCATCAAGATTGGGTGAAAAAATGTTTGCTGAGATTTCAGGAAACTCGTAGTTTTTTGGAAGCTTGGCAACCCCTTTCAATGAAAGTGATTCTCGTCAGTCTCTGCTTGGGGCTACTTCCATAGGACACAAACCACAGCCATAGAACTTGGAACTACATTATTGTGCCAAGTTTCAAAGAGCTAGCACAAACTGTGTTTGATTTATAGTTCGAACTACATGTATCCATATAGGAGAAAACAGAGTGAAACCTAAACATGAAAACGGTTACTGCAAAGCAACGGTTTAACCTAGAAGAACGGAATTTGGTGAGCCTAGTGGGATTGGTGTACTCATCATTAAATGGAAGTATCATCAAGATTGGGTGAAAAAATGTTTGTTGAGATTTCAGGAACTCGTAGTTTTTTGGAAGCTTGGCAACCCCTTTCAATGAAAGTGATTCTCGTCAGTCTCTGCTTGGGGCTACTTCCATAGGACACAATCCACAACCAAAGAACTTGGAACTACATTATTGTGCCAATTTTCAAAGAGCTAGCACAAACCGTGTTTGATTTAGAGTTCCAACTACATGTATCCATACAGGAGAAATCAGAGTGAAACCTAAACATGAAACGGTTACTGCAAAGGAACGGTTTAACCTAAAAGAACGAAACTTGGTCAGCAACGTGGGACTGGTGTACTGATCATTACCTGCAAGTATCATCAAGATTGGGTGAAAAAATGTTTGCTGAGATTTCAGGAAACTCGTAGTTTTTTTGGAAGCTTGGCAACCCCTTTCAGTGAAAGTGATTCTCGTCATTCTGCTTTGCTACTTCCATAGGACACAAACCATAGCCATAGAACTTGGAACTACATTATTGTGCCAAGTTTCAAAGAGCTAGCAGAAACCGTGTTTGATTTAGAGTTCCAACTACATGTATCCATATAGGAGAAAACAGAGTGAAACCTAAACATGAAAACGGTTACTGCAAAGGAACGGTTTAACCTAGAAGAACGAAATTTGGTGACCCAAGTGGGACTGGTGTACTGATCATTTCCTGCAAGTATCATCAAGATTGGGTGAAAAAATGTTTGCTGAGATTTCAGGAAACTCGTAGTTTTTTGGAAGCTTGGCAACCCTTTCAATGAAAGTGATTCTCGTCAGTCTCTGCTTGGGCTACTTCCATAGGACAAAAACCATAGCCATAGAACTTGGAACTACATTATTGTGCCAAGTTTCAAAGAGCTAACACAAACCGTGTTTGATTTAGAGTTCCAACTACATGTATCCATATAGGAGAAAACAGAGTGAAACCTAAACATGAAAACGGTTACTGAAAAGGAACGGTTTAACCTAGAAGAACGAAACTTTGTCAGCCAATGGGACTGGTGTACTGATCATTACCTGCCAGTATCATCAAGATTGGGTGAAAAAATGTTTGCTGAGATTTCGGGAATCTCGTAGTTTTTTGGAAGCTTGGCAACCCCTTTCAATGAAAGTGATTCTCGTCAGTCTCTGCTTGGGGCTACTTCCATAGGACACAAACCATAGCCATAGAACTTGGAACTACATTATTGTGCCAAGTTTCAAAGAGCTAGCACAAACCGTGTTTAATTTAGAGTTCCAAATACATGTATCCATATAGGAGAAAACAGAGTGAAACCTAAACATGAAAACGGTTACTGAAAAGGAACGGTTTAACCTAGAAGAACGAAACTTGGTCAGCAAAGTGGGACTGGTGTAGTGATCATTACCTGCAAGTATCATCAAGATTCGGTGAAAAATGTTTGCTGAGATTTCAGGAAACTCGTAGTTTTTTGGAAGCTTGGCAACCCCTTTCAATGAAAGTGATCCTCGTCAGTCTCTGCTTGGGGCTACTTCCATAGGACACAAACCATAGCGATAGAACCTGGAACTACATTATTGTGCCAAGTTTCAAAGAGCTAGCACAAACCGTGTTTGATTTAGAGTTCCAACTACATGTATCCATATAGGAGAAAACAGAGTGAAACCTAAACATGAAAACGGTTACTGCAAAGGAACGGTTTAACCTAGAAGAACGAAATTTGGTGAGCCAAGTGGGACTGGTGTACTGATCATTACCTGCAAGTATCATCAAGATTGGGTGAAAAAATGTTGCTGAGATTTCAGGAAACTCGTAGTTTTTTGGAAGCTTGGCAACCCTTTCAATGAAAGTGATTCTCGTCAGTCTCTGCTTGGGGCTAATTCCATAGGACACAAACCATAGCCATAGAACTTGGAACTACATTATTGTGCCAAGTTTCAAAGAGCTAGCACAAACCGTGTTTGATTTACAGTTCCAACTACATGTATCCATATAGGAGAAAACAGAGTGAAACCTAAACATGAAAACGGTTACTGCAAAGGAACGGTTTAACCTAGAAGAACGAAATTTGGTGACCTAGTGGGATTGGTGTACTGATCATTAAATAGAAGTATCATCAAGATTGGGTGAAAAATGTTTGCTGAGATTTCAGGAAACTCGTAGTTTTTTGGAAGCTTGGCAACCCTTTCAATGAAAGTGATTCTCGTCAGTCTCTGCTTGGGGCTACTTCCATAGGACACAAACCATAGCCATAGAACTTGGAACTACATTATTGTGCCAAGTTTCAAAGAGCTAGCACAAACCGTGTTTGATTTATAGTTCGAACTACATGTATCCATATAGGAGAAAAGAGAGTGAATCCTAAACATGAAAACGGTTTCTGGAAAGGAACGGTTTAACTAGAAGAACAAAACTTGTTCAGCATGTGGGACTCGTGTACTGATCATTACCTGCAAGTATCATCAAGATTGGGTGAAAAAATGTTTGCTGAGATTTCAGGAAACTCGTAGTTTTTTGGAAGCTTGGCAACCCCTTTAAATGAAAGTGATTCTCCTCAGTCTCTGCTTGGGGCTACTTCCATAGGACACAAAACGCAGCCATAGAACTTGGAACTACATTATTATGCCAAGTTTCAAAGAGCTAGCACAAACCGTGTTTGATTTATAGTTCGAACTACATGTATCCATATAGGAGAAAACAGAGTGAAACCTAAACATGAAAACGGTTACTGCAAAGGAACGGTTTAACCTAGAAGAACGAAATTTGGTGATCCAAGTGGGACTGGTGTACTGATCTTTACCTGCAAGTATCATCAAGATTGGGTGAAAAAATGTTTGCTGAGATTTCAGGAAACTCGTAGATTTTGTAAGCTTGGCAACCCCTTTCAAGGAAAGTGATTCTCGTCAGTCTTTGCTTGGGGCTACTTCCATAGGACACAAACAATAACCATAGAACTTGGAACTACATTATAATGCCTAGTTTCAAAGAGCTAGCACAAACCGATTTGATTTAGAGTTCCAACTACATGTATCCATATAGGAGAAAACAGAGTGAAACCTAAACATGAAAACGATTACTGCAAAGGAACGGTTTAACCTAGAAGAACGAAATTTGGTGAGCCTCATGGGATTGGTGTACGGATCATTAAATGGAAGTATCATCAAGATTGGGTGAAAAATGTGTGCTGAGATTGCAGGAAACTCGTTTTTTGGAAGCTTGGCAACCCCTTTCAATGAAAGTGATTCTCGTCAGTCTCTGCTTGGGGCTACTTCCATAGGACACAAACCATAGCCATAGAACTTGGAACTACATCATTGTGCCAAGTTTCAAAGAGCTAGCACAAACCGTGTTTGATTTAGAGTTCCAACTACATGTATCCATATAGGAGAAAACAGAGTCAATCCTAAACATGAAAACGGTTTCTGCAAAGGAACGGTTTAACCTAGAAGAACGAAACTTGGTCAGCCAAGTGGGACTGGTGTACTGATCATTTCCTGCAAGTATCATCAAGATTGGGTGAAAAAATGTTTGCTGAGATTTCAGGAAACTCGTAGTTTTTTGGAAGCTTGGCAACCCCTTTCAATGAAAGTGATTCTCGTCAGTCTCTGCTTGGGGCTACTTCCATAGGACACAAACCATAGCGATAGAACTTGGAACTACATTATTGTGCCAAGTTTCAAAGAGCTAGCACAAACCGTGTTTGATTTAGAGTTCCAACTACATGTATCCATATAGGAGAAAACAGAGTGAAACCTAAACATGAAAACGGTTACTGCAAAGGAACGGTTTTAACCTAGAAGAACGAAGTTTGGTGAGCCAAGTGGGACTGCTGTACTGATCATTACCTGCAAGTATCATCAAGATTGGGTGAAAAAATGTTTGCTGAGATTTCTGGAAACTCGTAGTTTTTTGGAAGCTTGGCAACCCCTTTCAATGAAAGTGATTCTCGTCAGTCTCTGCTTGGGGCTACTTCCATAGGACTCAAACCATAGCCATAGAACTTGGAACTACATTATTGTGCCAAGTTTCAAAGAGCTAGCACAAACCATGTTTGATTTAGAGTTCCAACTACATGTATCTACATAGGAGAAAACAGAGTGAATCCTAAACATGAAAACAGTTACTGCAAAGGAACGGTTTAACCTAGAAGAACGAAATTTGGTGAGCCAAGTGGGACTGCTGTACTGATCATTACCTGCAAGTACCATCACGATTAGGTGAAAAAATGTTTGCTGAGATTTCAGGAAACTCGTAGTTTTTTGGAGCTTGGCAACCCTTTCAATGAAAGTGATTCTCATCAGTCTCTGCTTGGGGCTACTTCCATAGGACACAAACCATAGCCATAGAACTTGGAACTACATTATTGTGCCAAGTTTCAAAGAGCTAGCACAAACCGTGTTTGATTTAGAGTTCCAACTACATGTATCCATATAGGAGAAAACAGAGTGAAACCTAAACATGAAAACGGTTACTGAAAAGGAACGGTTTAAACCTAGAAGAACGAAACTTGGTCAGCAAAGTGGGACTGGTGTAGTGATCATTACCTGCAAGTATCATCAAGATTGGGTGAAAAAATGTTTGCTGAGATTTCAGGAAACTCGTAGTTTTTTGGAAGCTTGGCAACCCTTTCAATGAAAGTGATTCTCGGCAGTCTCTGCTTGGGGCTAATTCCATAGGACACAAACCATAGCCATAGAACTTGGAACTACATTATTGTGCCAAGTTTCAAAGAGCTAGCACAAACCGTGTTTGATTTAGAGTTCCAACTACATGTATCCATATAGGAGAAAACAGAGTGAAACCTAAACATGAAAACGGTTACTGCAAGGGAACGGTTTAACCTAGACGAACGAAACTTTGTCAGCCAATGGGACTGGTGTACTGATCATTACCTGCAAGTATCATCAAGATTGGGTGAAAAAGTGTTTGCTGAGATTTCAGGAAACTCGTAGATTTTTGGAAGCTTGGCAACCCCTTTCAATGAAAGTGATTCTCGTCAGTCTCTGCTTGGGGCTACTTCCATAGGACACAAACCATAACCATAGAACTTGGAACTACATTATAATGCCAAGTTTCAAAGAGCTAACACAAACCGTGTTTGATTTAGAGTTCCAACTACATGTATCCATATAGGAGAAAACAGAGTGAAACCTAAAGATGAAAACAGTTACTGCAAAGGAACGGTTTAACCTAGAAGAACGAAATTTGGTGAGCCTAGTGGGGTTCGTGTACTGATCATTAAGTGGAAGTATCATCAAGATTGGTTGAAAACATGTTTGCTGAGATTTCAGGAAACTCGTAGTTTTTTGGAAGCTTGGCAACCCCTTTCAATGAAAGTGATCCTCGTCAGTCTCTGCTTGGGGCTACTTCCATAGGACACAAACCATAGCCATAGAACTTGGAACTACATTATTGTGCCAAGTTTCAAAGAGCTAGCACAAACCGTGTTTGATTTAGAGTTCCAACTACATGTATCCATATAGGAGAAAACAGAGTGAAACCTAAACATGAAAACGGTTACTGAAAAGGAACGGTTTAACCTAGAAGAACGAAACTTTGTCAGCCAATGGGACTGGTGTACTGATCATTACCTGCAAGTATCATCAAGATTTGGTGAAAAAATGTTTGCTGAGATTTCGGGAAACTCGTAGTTTTTTGGAAGCATGGCAAACCTTTCAATGAAAGTGATTCTCGTCAGTCTCTGCTTGGGGCTACTTCCATAGGACACAAACCATAACCATAGAACTTGGAACTACATTATAATGCCAAGTTTTAAAGAGCTAGCACAAAGCGTGTTTGATTTAGAGTTCCAACTACATGTATCCATATAGGAGAAAACAGAGTGAAACCTAAACATGAAAACGGTTACTGCAAAGGAACGGTTTAACCTAGAAGAACGAAATTTGGTGAGCCAAGTGGGAATGGTGTACTGATCATTAAATGGATGTATCATCAAGATTGGGTGAAAAAATGATTGTTGAGATTTCAGGAAACTCGTAGTTTTTTGGAAGCTTGGCAACCCCTTTCAATTAAAGTGATTCTCGTCAGTCTCTGCTTGGGGCTACTTCCATAGGACACAAACCATAGCCATAGAATTGGAACTACATTATTGTGCCAAGTTTCAAAGAGCTATCACAAACCGTGTTTGATTTAGAGTTCCAACTACATGTATCCATATAGGAGAAAACAGAGTGCAACCTAAACATGAAAACGGTTACTGCAAAGGAACGGTTTAACCTAGAAGAACGAAATTTGGTGAGCCACGTGGGACTGGTGTACTGATCATTACCTGCAAGTATCATCAAGATTGGGTGAAAAAGTGTTTGCTGAGATTTCAGGAAACTCGTAGATTTTTGGAAGCTTGGCAACCCCTTTCAATGAAAGTGATTCTCGTCAGCCTCTGCTTGGGGCTACTTCCATAGGACACAAACCATAACCATAGAACTTGGAACTACATTATAATGCCAAGTTTCAAAGAGCTAACACAAACCGTGTTTGATTTAGAGTTCCAACTACATGTATCCATATAGGAGAAAACAGAGTGAAACCTAAAGATGAAAACAGTTACTGCAAAGGAACGGTTTAACCTAGAAGAACGAAATTTGGTGAGCCTAGTGGGGTTCGTGTACTGATCATTAAGTGGAAGTATCATCAAGATTGGTTGAAAACATGTTTGCTGAGATTTCAGGAAACTCGTAGTTTTTTGGAAGCTTGGCAACCCCTTTCAATGAAAGTGATCCTCGTCAGTCTCTGCTTGGGGCTACTTCCATAGGACACAAACCATAGCCATAGAACTTGGAACTACATTATTGTGCCAAGTTTCAAAGAGCTAGCACAAACCGTGTTTGATTTAGAGTTCCAACTACATGTATCCATATAGGAGAAAACAGAGTGAAACCTAAATATGAAAACGGTTACTGCAAAGGAACTGTTTAACCTAGAAGAACGAAATTTGGTGAGCCATGTGGGACTGGTGTACTGATAATTACCTGCAAGTATCATCAAGATTGGGTGAAAAAATGTTTGCTGAGATTTCAGGAAACTTGTAGTTTTTTGGAAGCTTGGCAACACTTTCAATGAAAGTGATTCTCCTCAGTCTCTGCTTGGGGCTACTTCCATAGGACACAAACCATAGCGATAGAACTTGGAAACTACATTATTGTGCCAAGTTTCAAAGAGCTAGCACAAACCGTGTTTGATTTAGAGTTCCAAATACATGTATCCATATAGGAGAAAACAGAGTGAAACCTAAACATGAAAACGGTTACTGCAAAGGAACGGTTTAACATAGAAGAACGAAATTTGGTGAGCCAAGTGGGAATGGTGTACTGATCATTAAATGGATGTATCATCAAGCTTGGGTGAAAAAATGATTGTTGAGATTTCAGGAAACTCGTAGTTTTTTGGAAGCTTGGCAACCCCTTTCAATTAAAGTGATTCTCGTCAGTCTCTGCTTGGGGCTACTTCCATAGGACAAAAACCATAGCCATAGAACTTGGAACTACATTATTTTGCCAAGTTTCAAAGAGCTAGCACAAACCGTGTTTGATTTAGAGTTCCAACTACATGTATCCATATAGGAGAAACAGAGTGAAACGTAAACATGAAAACGGTTACTGGAAAGGAACGGTTTAACCTAGAAGAACGAAATTTGGTGAGCCAAGTGGGACTGGTGTACTGATCATTACCTGCAAGTATCATCAAGATTGGGTGAAAAAATATTTGCTGAGATTTCAGGAAACTCGTAGTTTTTTGGAAGCTTGGCAACCCCTTTCAATGAAAGTGATTCTCGTCAGTCTCTGCTTGGGGCTACTTCCATAGGACACAAACCATAGCCATAGAATTGGAACTACATTATTGTGCCAAGTTTCAAAGAGCTAACACAAACCGTGTTTGATTTAGAGTTCCAACTACATGTATCCATATAGGAGAAAACAGAGTGAAACCTAAACATGAAAACGGTTGCTGGAAAGGAACGGTTTAACCTAGAAGAACGAAACTTTGTCAGGCAATGGGACTGGTGTACTGATCATTACCTGCCAGTATCATCAAGATTGGGTGAAAAAATGTTTGCTGAGATTTCGGGAATCTCCTAGTTTTTTGGAAGCTTGGCAACCCCTTTCAATGAAAGTGATTCTCGTCAGTCTCTGCTTGGGGCTACTTCCATAGGACACAAACCATAGCCATAGAACTTGGAACTACATTATTGTGCCAAGTTTCAAAGAGCTAGCACAAACCGTGTTTAATTTAGAGTTCCAAATACATGTATCCATATAGGAGAAAACAGAGTGAAACCTAAACATGAAAACGGTTACTGAAAAGGAACGGTTTAACCTAGAAGAACGAAACTTGGTCAGCAAAGTGGGACTGGTGTAGTGATCATTACCTGCAAGTATCATCAAGATTGGGTGAAAAAATGTTTGCTGAGATTTCAGGAAACTCGTAGTTTTTTGGAAGCTTGGCAACCCCTTTCAATGAAAGTGATCCTCGTCAGTCTCTGCTTGGGGCTACTTCCATAGGACACAAACCATAGCGATAGAACTTGGAACTACATTATTGTGCCAAGTTTCAAAGAGCTAGCACAAACCGTGTTTGATTTAGAGTTCCAACTACATGTATCCATATAGGAGAAAACAGAGTGAAACCTAAACATGAAAACGGTTACTGCAAAGGAACGGTTTAACCTAGAAGAACGAAATTTGGTGAGCCAAGTGGGACTGGTGTACTGATCATTACCTGCAAGTATCATCAAGATTGGGTGAAAAAATGTTTGCTGAGATTTCAGGAAACTCGTAGTTTTTTGGAAGCTTGGCAACCCTTTCAATGAAAGTGATTCTCCTCAGTCTCTGCTTGGGGCTAATTCCATAGGACACAAACCATAGCCATAGAACTTGGAACTACATTATTGTGCCAAGTTTCAAAGATCTAGCACAAACCGTGTTTGATTTAGAGTTCCAACTACATGTATCCATATAGGAGAAAACAGAGTGAAACCTAAACATGAAAACGGTTACTGCAAAGGAACGGTTTAACCTAGAAGAACGAAATTTGGGGACCTAGTGGGATTGGTGTACTGATCATTAAATGGAAGTATCATCAAGATTGGGTGAAAAAATGTTTGCTGAGATTTCAGGAAACTCGTAGTTTTTTGGAAGCTTGGCAACCCCTTTCAATGAAAGTGATCCTCGTCAGTCTCTGCTTGGGGCTACTTCCATAGGACACAAACCATAGCCATAGAACTTGGAACTACATTATTGTGCCAAGTTTCAAAGAGCTAGCACAAACCGTGTTTGATTTAGAGTTCCAACTACATGTATCCATATAGGAGAAAACAGAGTGAAACCTAAACATGAAAACGGTTACTGCAAAGGAACGGTTTAACCTAGAAGAACGAAATTTGGTGAGCCAAGTGGGACTGGTGTCCTGATCATTAAATGGATGTATCATCAAGATTGGGTGAAAAAATGATTGTTGAGATTTCAGGAAACTCGTAGTTTTTTGGAAGCTTGGCAACCCCTTTCAATGAAAGTGATTCTCGTCAGTCTCTGCTTGGGGCTACTTCCATAGGACACAAACCATAGCCATAGAACTTGGAACTACATTATTGTGCCAAGTTTCAAAGAGCTAGCACAAACCTTCTTTGATTTAGAGTTCCAAATACATATATCCATATAGGAGAAAACAGAGTGAAACCTAAACATGAAAAACGGTTACTGAAAAGGAACTGTTTAACCTAGAAGAACGAAACTTGGTGAGCAACGTGGGACTGGTGTACTGATCATTACCTGCAAGTATCATCAAGATTGGGTGAAAAAATGTTTGCTGAGATTTCAGGAAACTCGTAGTTTTTTGGAAGCTTAGCAACCCTTTCAATGAAAGTGATTCTCGTCAGTCTCTTCTTGGGGCTACTTCCATAGGACACAAACCATAGCCATAGAACTTGGAAGTACATTATTGTGCCAAGTTTCAAAGAGCTAGCACTAACCGTGTTTGATTTAGAGTTTCAACTACATGTATCCATATAGGAGAAAACATAGTGAAACCTAAACATGAAAACGGTTACTGCAAAGGAATGGTTTAACCTAGAAGAACGAAATTTGGTGAGCCAAGTGGGATTGGTGTACTGATCATTAGTTGCAAGTGCCATTACGATTGGGTCAAAATATGTTTGCTGAGATTTCAGAAAACTCGTAGTTTTTTGGAAGCTTGGCATCCCCTTTCAATGAAAGTGATTCTCGTCAGTCTCTGCTTGGGGCTACTTCCATAGGACTCAAACCATAGCCATAGAATTTGGAACTACATTATTGTGCCAAGTTTCAAAGAGCTACCACAAACCGTGTTTGATTTAGAGTTCCAACTACATGTATCCATATAGGAGAAAACAGAGTGAATCCTAAACATGAAAATGGTTACTGGAAAGGAACGGTTTAACCTAGAAGAACGAAACTTTGTCAGCCAATGGGACTGGTGTACTGATCATTACCTGCCAGTATCATCAAGATTGGGTGAAAAAATGTTTGCTGAGATTTCGGGAAACTCGTAGTTTTTTGGAAGCTTGGCAACCCCTTTCAATGAAAGTGATTCTCGTCAGTCTCTGCTTGGGGCTACTTCCATAGGACACAAACCATAACCATAGAACTTGGAACTACATTATAATGCCAAGTTTCAAAGAGCTAGCACAAACAGTGTTTGATTTAGAGTTCCTACTACATGTATCCATATAGGAGAAAACAGAGTGAAACCTAAACATGAAAACGGTTACTGCAAAGGAACGGTTTAACCTAGAAGAACGAAATTTGGTGACCTAGTGGGATTGGTGTACTGATCATTAAATGGAAGTATCATCAAGATTGGGTGAAAAATGTTTGCTGAGATTTCAGGAAACTCGTAGTTTTTTGGAAGCTTGGCAACCCCTTTCAATGAAAGTGATTCTCGTCAGTCTCTGCTTCGGGCTACTTCCATAGGACACAAACCATAGCCATAGAACTTGAAACTACATTATTGTGCCAAGTTTCAAAGAGCTAGCACAAACCGTGTTTGATTTAGAGTTCCAAATACATGTATCCATATAGGAGAAAAAAGAGTGAAACCTAAACATGAAAACGGTTACTGCAAAGGAACTGTTGAACCTAGAAGAACGAAATTTGGTCAGCCAAGTGGGACTGGTGTACTGATCATTACCTGCAAGTATCATCAAGATTGGTTGAAAAAGTGTTTGCTGAGATTTCAGGAAACTCGTAGTTTTTTGGAAGCTTGGCAACCCTTTCAATGAAAGTGATTCTCGTCAGTCTCTGCTTGGGGCTACTTCCATTGGACTCAAACCATAGCCATAGAACTTGGAACTACATTATTGTGCCAAGTTTTAAAGAGCTAGCACAAACCGTGTTTGATTTAGAGTTCCAACTACATGTATCCATATAGGAGAAAACAGAGTGAAACCTAAACATGAAAACGGTTACTGCAAAGGAACGGTTTAACCTAGAAGAACTATATTTGGTGAGCCAAGTGGGAATGGTGTACAGATCATTAAATGGATGTATCATCAAGATTGGGTTAAAAATTGATTGTTTGAGATTTCAGGAAACTCGTAGTTTTTTTGGAAGCTTGGCAACCCCTTTCAATGAAAGTGATTCTCGTCAGTCTCTGCTTGGGGCTACTTCCATATGACACAAACGATAGCCATAGAATTGGAACTACATTATTGTGCCAAGTTTCAAAGAGCTATCACAAACCGTGTTTGATTTAGAGTTCCAACTACATGTTTCAAAGAGCTAGTAGAGTTCCTACTACATGTATCCATATAGGAGAAAACAGAGTGAAACCTAAACATGAAAACGGTTACTGCAAAGGAACGGTTAACCTAGAAGAACGAAATTTGGTGACCTAGTGGGATTGGTGTACTGATCATTAAATGGAAGTATCATCAAGATTGGGTGAAAAAATGTTTGCTGAGATTTCGGGAAACTCGTAGTTTTTTGGAAGCATGGCAAACCTTTCAATGAAAGTGATTCTCGTCAGTCTCTGCTTGGGGCTACTTCCATAGGACACAAACCATAACCATAGAACTTGGAACTACATTATAATGCCAAGTTTTAAAGAGCTAGCACAAAGCGTGTTTGATTTAGAGTTCCAACTACATGTATCCATATAGGAGAAAACAGAGTGAAACCTAAACATGAAAACGGTTACTGCAAAGGAACGGTTTAACCTAGAAGAACGAAATTTGGTGAGCCAAGTGGGAATGGTGTACTGATCATTAAATGGATG